>NC_056734.1:561980534-562192741 GCF_019279795.1 Protopterus annectens
TAACTTCCAAATCCTCCAGGCAGGGGGAAGGCAGGAGGGTAAGTAAGAATGTGAGGCAAGATGGACTACATACATCGAACGTTATGGTGAGTACATAACTTCTTGATGTTATGTAGTCCTACCTCGCCTACATTCTTACCCGTGGGACAGCGTCCCTAGCACCTACTTCCTGGGTGGCTCATAGGAAAATACTCCTGAGAACTGTGGAGCCAAATGAAGATCTGCCCCTGGAAACCACGTCCAATTTGTAATGAGAAACAAAGGTATGAAAATAGCTTTTGAGTATAAAGCAACCAATTTCTCAAGAGAAATAAGTCAAAAAGAGGTACTTAGCCACAGCCAAGCGAGACCACGTCCGAGCTCTACAAGCGGCAAACGAGACCTGGGGATACGAAGCAGTGTACCATGGGATACCCTCTTAGCCCAGCCAATCAGAGACTTTTGAGCTAGTAAAATAGGCAGAGTCGGAGCAGATATTTGGCTCCGAACCCACGGATAAGGATGTATGCGACATAGGACTACATAACATCTGATGTTAGTATGTCAGGTATAAATGGAGGCAGCCAACGCCATTTCCTCAGTTTTTCACTGTCGGGAGCCCCCAAAAGAAAGCTAACCCAGGAATGGCAGAACCCTGGACATATGTCATACAAAAAATAAAAAACTATAGTTTGTACCTTAGGAAAAAAGGGAGAATGGAGGATGGGAAACCAGGACTGCAACAGTGAATACACACGAACATCTACATTTATGGTAAGCGTACACAACTGTACTACGTTCTTCGTGTTTCACTGTTGCAGTCCTCACATATGGGTCGATTCCCGAAGCCCTGTAAGAAGACAAAGAGGGGAGGAAGGATCACAAATTAAGGGTTGGTAAGGAGGCCCTGCAAAACTGCAGAGGCAAAATCAGCCCTGGATTTAGAAAGCAAAGGTGGACTGTAATGCTTTGTGAAAGTATGGACAGAAGACCAAGTAGCTGCTTCTAGAATGTCCTTAGTAGGCATACCTCAAAGAAAGGCTGCAGAGGTAGAGGCTGCACTAGTAGAATGGGTCCTAATAACCTGAGGGGGAACCTTCTTATGCTGCAGGTAAAAGTTAATACAAAGAGCAATCCATTTGGAGATGGTTTGTTTTGAAATAGCTTTACCCTGAGCCCCAGGAGCAAAACTAACCAATAACTGTTCAGATTTTCGAAAGGATTTAGTCCTAAGTAAAATCTCAGCTGTCTATGCACATAAAGAGAGTGCAGAATCCTTTCCCCTTTATTTTGGGGATTGTTGAAAAATGTAGGCAAGTGAATAGACTGGTTAAGGGTTAAACTGGAAACCACCTTCGGCATAAAGGAGGGATTGGTTCTCAGAGAAACCTGATCTGAGTGAAAAATAATGAAAGGTTCTACTGCAATTAAGACTTGCAGCTCAGACACCCTTCTAGCTGAAGTAATAGCTGAAAGGAAAGCAGTCTTCCAGGATAGAAACTTCAAATCTGCATTGGCAGCTGGTACAAAGGGAGGCGGATTAAGTTTTTCTAGGTCAAAATTAGGATTCCAAGCAGGAGTAGGAGTTCTTCTGGGAGGTCCAAGATTACTAGCTCCCCTCAGGAACTGCTTTATCAAGGGGTGAGAAAAAATGGGTTGCTCAAAACAACGAGCCGAAATTGCTGAAGCGTGAATTTTGATTGAAGAAAAGGAAAGTCCAGCATTAAGTAATCATGCTAGGTAGTCAAGAATGAGTGAAAGAGAAGGACGAGAAGTGTCTTCTTTAGCTAACATCCAAGAGCAAAATCTCGTCCATTTATCTGCATAGGATTTTCTTGTGCTAGGCCTCCTGGCCTCGAAGAACTTCAACCACCTGTTGGGAAAGATTTAAATTATTAGCCAGGCAGTTAAATGCAGAGTTTGAAGAAGATGATTTAGAACCCCCCCCCCCGAACCAACAGATGTGGTACCAGGGGAAGATGCCAAGGCTGAGCCTGGGAAAGGCTACGAAGGAGGGGATACCAATGCTGCCTGGGCCAATCTGGAGCTATCAGAACAGCCTTTGGTTTTTCGCCCCTTATCTTTAGCAACACTCTGGGAAGAAGAGGCAGAGGATGGAATGTACAAACGGAGACGTGTGTCCATGGGAAGGACAATGCATCCACCCTCCAAGCTTTGTTGTGAAACTCACTGGTGAAGAAGGTCGGAAGGAGTTTGGTGCGAGAGGAAAAAAGATCCACTTGAGTGATGCGATGGAAAATGTCCCTGTTGAGTTGCCACTCATGAGGATCCAGAACATGCTTGCTCAAACGATCCGCCAAGGAGTTCAGCCTCCCTGGAAGATACTGGGCTATTAGATGTAAGCACTATCAAAGATTCAGAAGTTCACAAACAGAAGACACAGGAATTCATCACAGAACGCCAGATTTAATAAACGAAGCTTTCGGGTTCTCTACCCTTCATCAGCACATACAATCATCTAATTAATACATTTATACAGAGGTATAATTAGTGTCACATGATCCATACCAGCCACTAAAAAATCACATTTATAAAAAATATATATTATAATATGAATTGTATAAATAGTTGCAGAATTTTACACTTTAACTACAAGATTTAAATATAAAAATTCATATAAAAAATTACATATAAAGAAAATATATACAGAGAACTACTAGTAACTTCCTTTTTATTATAAATTATCTTGCTGTCGTTTGGCCAATATAGGCTTTATACTAGTGGCACTATTGAGACCAGGACTAGCATTAGCCTGCAGTCTAATTATCCATTGTAATTCTCTAATTTCTAGTACATTATTTAAATCACCGCCTCTTGCTCCCAAATCTACTGTGTCAATGCATCTAAACTTAAATCTATGTGTTGTATTTTCCATAATATGATTATATAAAGCATTTGTCTGAACTTTCCTATTAATTTCTGATTTGTGTTCAACAACACGATCCTTAAGTCTTCTTATTGCTTTTCCCACATAAAATTTTTCACAGCAGACACAGGTAGCAAGGTATACTAATTTAGATGTATTACAGGTGGCCATACATTTAAAAACATAGCTAACATTAGTTGCTGGATGTCTGAAACATTCATTTGCTTCTAAAATGTCATCACAGCAACTACAATTATAACATTTAAAAGTGCCCAGCTTGGTTTGTGTTGAACACACTTGTTTATTAAAATCCTTATAACACAAAACACTTTTTAACGATTGCTGATTCCTATATGCAAAGCTAGGTTTTGGCCCTAATATTTTCTCCAGTTCAGGCATGGCCATTAAAATTGGCCAATTTTTTTCTATAATCTTACAAATTTGATAGCTATACCCATTATATGTAGTTACATATCTAATTTTATCACCTTTTGTCTTTGTTTGTGTCACTGGCTGAACTGATGTCCCTAATATTACAGTATTAAATATTGGTTTATATTTCTGATTTCTACCCTTATTCACTTCCTCAATAAATCTTTCAATCATAATTTCTGAGTATCCACTATTTTTAAATTCATCCTTCATTTCTTTTATTTCATTTACATACAAATCATATTCCGTTGTCAACCTACTTACTCTAATTAATTGTGACTTGATTATGCCACCAAAAATATGTACTGGGTGCATACTGGTTCTCTTAAGGTACCTCGTTACCTGTACGTCTTTTTATGTATCATAGTTTCTATTCTTCCATCTTTTTTATATATCTTCACGTCCAAATATATTATGCTATGCATTGAATAATTCATCTTAAATTTAAAAAATTGTGTAGTGTTATTCAAGTAAGATAGGTAAGTATGTAATTCATCCTCCGTTCCCTCCCAGATAAAAAAACAATCATCGACAAACCTGGTGTAACATTTTACATATTTGTTAAAATCATTCAAATCATTTAATATATAATTCTTTTCCCAATAATAGAGAACTATATTAGCAAAAGTATTTGCCACTGATGTTCCCATAGCTACACCAGTTAATTGTCTTTATGGGGCCCCATCAAAGATAAACACATTTTTTGTTAACACTAAATCAAGTAGTGAACAAAGATTTTCAATTTCACTAGGCTGTACAACAGAATACGTTAATAAGAGCATCCTCACAGCTTCCACACCATATTCTATAGGTATGACTGTAAACAATGACTCTACGTCTAGTGTTACAAACATATAATTTTCTGTAGCATTTGCATACCAATTATTCAGTTTATATAAAAAATGTGTAGTATCCTTTATAACAGTGGTACAGTAAGGTAGCAATTTAGATAACTCTTTTTGTAAATATTTAGAGATGGGTTCTGTTACCCACCCCTTTCCTGAGACTATAGGTCTCAATGGAGGATTAAATAATGACTGGTGTATCTTGGGTATCCCATAAATCTGCGGTATTCTGGGACATGGAACAGAGAAATAATTAAATAATTCTAAAGATATTTGATCATTTAATTGCATTTCATATATTTGTATGTTCACTTGCATTATCTGATTTTTCACTTCCAAAAATGTTATTTTTTCAAATGTTGTGACATCAGAAAGAAAGCTGTTAAATACATCCATATAGTGTCCCCGGTCCATTATCACGGTGGCTCCACCCTTATCAGCCTGTTTGATTATTATGTCATTATTATTTAAGGAAGTTAAGACTTGATACTCATGGTATGTTAAATTATATTTTCTTTCACATTTCCTAGCGCACATTGCCCTCAATTCTATTTCCACTATATTTACAAATGCTGTTATAACTGGTGATAGTTGTGGAACAAACACACTCAGTTTCTTGTAGCAATTACTATTGGCGACAGAATTAGGAAATAGAAATTTCAACATTAAATTTCTAACGAACAGTTTTAAATCTATTATCATGTTTACCACACTGTCCATAGTAAAGGGAACAAATTTTAAACCTTTACTCAATAAGCTGTAGATATCTTCAGAAAAATATCTTTCTGTTAAATTCACAGTACCTTTAATAATAGTTGGCACCACATCAATCACCTGCGAGGTGTTTTGTTCATTTTCTTCGGGCTGTCGTTCTTCCTTTTTGCCCCTTATATCTGTTGTTGCGCTGTTTTCAGCATTGGGCTTCTTTCCGTCCGAGTTCTGTATGGTATTACCTTTTCCGGTTGGTTTAGACGGAAGGGTAAAAAAGCCGAAATGTCAGTTTGTTTTTTCTTTTGTAAATCCATTTGATGTGGTGCGACATTCGTAGCATTAGAAATAGTTGCATTCTTGTTTCCTACACTAGAACCAGCTACCGTAACTTCCTCTGTCACGTGTGTTTCGACAGGATGTTGGGACGTAGTATGTACTCCTTGTTGCAGTTCAGCCTGTTGATTGGTCAATTGCTCCGTCGGTGTAGACGGCAAATCAAAAGTATCAAGCTGATCTAATAACTGAATTCCAGTTTTTTTTTTTTTCAGTTTCCCGCTGTGATTTGTTAATTGTATTAAGCCGTTTGTATTCAGTTCTCGGCCATGAAAAAATATGGCCGTTTTTATAATCTTCTATATCCCTTTGCAATTTACGTTTTTTTGTATCTCAAGTCTATTATCAAGTATACGTATTTTCTCTAAAAATGTTTGGTAACTTTCATTTGAACTGTCACCTTTTAAGATATCAAGAACTTTCATTTCTAGTGTAACTCTTTCTTCAAGCAGAGAATGTTCGACGCTTTCAAAAAATTCATTCATTAAGCGCATGTAGCTAGCGCTCAATTACAAATTAAGTTGCTGCCATTTGGTTAATAGTTCCTCATACGTATTACCATAAGACGGCATTTTTAGCACCCGTAAACCTCGGGGTGCTATGCCCAGATCCAGATATGCCGTAAAACTGAATCTCTGCCATTGCAGCTGCTTGTATGTGGTAACTTTCTTCTCAAGTACATTTAACAGCTTGTGCAGTTCATTTGATTCATTAACCACAGTCAGGTTAGAAGATTTTGCTGGTTGATTATGAAACTGCAGTAATGGGTTACTTGATTTAGTTAGCAGCCGCTTTATAACTGAAGTCATACTTCTAGTGAGATATATCCAAAGTTTCAATCTTCCGCAAAAAGCAGTAAAGACAGTCAAAGCAATAGAAGCAGCAGGGCTGGTATAATCACCTCCTAATAATGTCCACTGCGATGTTAGTTCGTGGTTTTATGGAAGCACTATCAAAGATTCAGAAGTTCACAAACAGAAGACACAGGAATTCATCACAGAACGCCAGATTTAATAAACAAAGCTTTCGGGTTCTCTACCCTTCATCAGCACATACAATCATCTAATTAATACATTTATATAGAGGTATAATTAGTGTCACATGATCCATACCAGCCACTAAAAAATCACATTTATAAAAAATATATATTATAATATGAATTGTATAAATAGTTGCAGAATTTTACACTTTAACTACAAGATTTAAATATAAAAATTCATATAAAAAATTACATATAAAGAAAATATATACATAGAGAACTACTAGTAACTTCCTTTTTATGATTATGATTTTTATGATTGAAAGATTTATTGAGGAAGTGAATAAGGGTAGAAATCAGGAATATAAACCAATATTTAATTCTGTAATATTAGGGACATCAGTTCAGCCAGTGACACAAACAAAGACAAAGGATGATAAAATTAGATATGTAACTACATATAATGGGTATAGCTATCAAATTTGTAAGATTATAGAAAAAAATTGGCCAATTTTAATGGCCATGCCTGAACTGGAGAAAATATTAGGGCCAAAACCTAGCTTTGCATATAGGAATCAGCAATCGTTAAAAAGTGTTTTGTGTTATAAGGATTTTAATAAACAAGTGTGTTCAACACAAACCAAGCTGGGCACTTTTAAATGTTATAATTGTAGTTGCTGTGATGACATTTTAGAAGCAAATGAATGTTTCAGACATCCAGCAACTAATGTTAGCTATGTTTTTAAATATATGGCCACCTGTAATACATCTAAATTAGTATACCTTGCTACCTGTGTCTGCTGTGAAAAATTTTGTGGCAAAAACAATAAGAAGACTTAAGGATCGTGTTGTTGAACACAAATCAGAAATTAATAGGAAAGTTCAGACAAATGCTTTATATAAGCATATTATGGAAAATACAACACATATATTTAAGTTTAGATGCATTGACACAGTATATTTGGGAGCAAGAGGCGGTGATTTAAATAATGTACTAGAAATTAGAGAATTACAATGGATAATTAGACTGCAGGCTGATGCTAGTCCTGGTCTCAATAGTGCCACTAATATAAAGCCTAAATTGGCCAAACGACAGCAAGATAATTTATAATAAAAATGAAGTTACTAGTAGTTCTCTATGTATATATTTTCTTTATATGTATTTTTTTATATGAATTTTTATATTTAAATCTTGTAGTTAAAGTGTAAAATTCTGCAACTATTCATATTATAATATATATTTCTTATAAATGTGATTTTTTAGTGGCTGGTATGGATCATGTGACACTAATTATACCTCTATATAAATCTATTAGATGTAAGCCCATGGATGCTGCTATGAACCATATTCTCATGCTTTGTCTGTACAAGGGGTTAAGAGAGAGTCCCCCCTTGCTTGATTTACCACATGACTGTGGTATTTGCCTGTCCTGATCAGCAGCGTCCCAGGGTAGAGTAGGTCCTTGAAAGCCAGCAAGGCCTGCTGCACTGCCATCAATTCTTTTAAGTTTATGTGCGGATGAATCAGCTGGGTGCTCCAAGTTCCCTGTATGCCTCTGCCCTCCAGATCAGACCCCCATGCAACATCTGAAGCGTCTGTGGTGAGAGTCTGGCTGGCAGGCGGTGGGTGGAAAGGCAGAGCCTTGTTCTGAGGGAACAGGTTGTCGCCCACCAGAGGAACTCCATTTGTAGGCAAGGAATCGAGGGAAGAAAAGTCCAAGTCCCATGTGTTGACACCAAAGATTTTTGAGGTACCATTGAAGTTTTCTCATGCTGCCTTGCATATGGGATCATCAAAATACATGCCATGAACCCCAGTGCTTGCAGGTATTGCCTTGCAGAGAGTTGGGTCATGCTTGCTAAGTTCATGATGTAAGCGGGAAGATCTTATTGCTTCTGTTGAGGGAGGAATACCATCTGGGTGGCTGTATTCAGACTCGCTCCCAGGACAACAATCTCCCTTGAAGCAAACAACTTTGACTTCTTTTCATTGAGTGTGTATCCCAAAGAGGAGAGTGTGTTCTTCACGAAATCCAAATCCTTTTGTAGTTGTTCTGGGGAGTTTACTTGAGACAGCCATCCAGGTAAGGATAAATTTGAATGTTTCCCTGCCTGCAAAAAGCAATGGCTGGAGCCAGGCACTTCGTAAAAACTCTGGGAGCAGTAGATAAGCCAAAGGGCAATGTAGAGAATTTCAAGTGTTGCTCCCCAGCCCTGAAGCGAAGGAACTGCCTGCAACTTTCCCTTATGGTGATGTGCAGATAAGCCTCCTTTAGATCCAAAGTTACCAGCCATGAATCCTTGCTCAGCATTGGTAGTAACTGTTGAAGGGTGAGCATCCTGAATTTGGGAATCACCAGAAAAGTGTTTAGAATGGAAAGATCCAGAATAGGGGTGCCAGGTGCCCCCTTTCTTGGGTACCAGAAAAAGCCTTGAATAAAAACCTAGGCCTGACTGATTTGCAGGAACTGGCTCTATAGCCCCCATAGTCAGTAGAAAATAAATTTGAGTTTGTACTTCTGCCCTGAGAGTTCTGGGTATGTCTGGGTATCCTTGTAAAACAGGGAAGGTGTGAAAGTAAAACTTGCAACCTTGATTTACTATACTGAGCACCCATTTGTCGTCTGTGATGGTAGACCATACCTCTGCGAACCTGGCTAACCTTCCCCCCAAAGGAAACCCAGGGTCCACAGAGGTAGGCACAAGAAGGCCAGAGTCCTTGAGAATGGTTGCTTTGGGAAGCTGGCTTAGAACTCCCCGATTTAGCAGAAGAATGCCAATGTTTAGCCCTTTGAGGGGCAGAAGCCTGTCCTCTGGAAGATCTGAAACCCCTAGGCCTAGAGCGACCGTGCTTGCCAGGATCAGGGAAAGACCAATTCTTGGAAGGATAATGCCTACTAAACTGAGGAGGCTGAACCTGAAGGAAATCTTTTTACAGCTTGCATAGATTTTGCCTTATCCTACAACTTCTTTAGTACCTCCTCAGCCTTACCAAAATGATTCTCCTTGTTCAAAGGAACATCCAGCAATTTAGATTTAACTGGTTCATAAAGAGGCTGCTCCCTGAGCCAAGCATGCCTTCTAATTACGGAACCAGTGGCTGCTGCTCTGCAGGAAGCCTCAAGTGTCAATACCACAATGAAGTGAATGCTTATTAACTAAAGTGGCAGAATTCAGTAAGACTTGTAAATCTTTGTTCTCCTTCATGGAAGGAATATCTCCAAGTTTAGCCTTAATAGCCTCCAAAGTATGCTGCTGATACTTAAGCATGTGAAAAAGACAATTCACGGATCTAAATGGCAAGAGTTGCAGAGGTATAGACTTTTTTACCCCACCTGTCCAAGGCCCTAGATTCCATATCAGAAGACACAGGGTTTTTAGCAATAGTAGCCTTAACACCCTTGGGGCCTTGAGAAGTAATTTCTGGATCAGCAGTAGGGTTTTTAAGAAGGGATTGATGAGATTCAGGAACCCTGTAATACCTATCTGGTTTTCTGGGGGCAGGAGGAACAGATTAGGAGTTAAAAGAATTTTCCATGAGATGATCATCCACAACTTCCAAAACTGGAGGTACAGCTAGAGGCTTATGCTGTGGCAAATCTAGAAATTCCCCGATTCTTTTCTTAGACTGGAAAATCCTGACATTACCATTTAAAATGCTCCCTAAGAGTATTCAAAGTATCTCGAAAGGAAAAATCTTCTGGAAGGGAGGCAGAAGGGATAGAGTCCTCAGCATCAGAATCCTCAAAGCCAGAAAAAAGGTGAGAATTTCCTTCTTCACCAGCAGACATACTGGAAGTCTCAGAATCTAGCCCTCTTTGAAGGGTTGGGGGATAAGAGCTCCTTATCAGGGAAAGATCACCACCAGCCATCTTTACCAACTGGGACTGAGGTATAGGAGGGGAGGTGGAAGGTTTACTAGCAATCCGGAGGGACTCGGCAACTGCAGAAGTCTGAATTAAAGTAGTTTGTCTGGTTCTGGTCTCATGTCGAAAAGGCGCCTGCAAAGTGGCTCCGGACCCATCTGAGGCGGCAACAGGCGGAGGGTCTGAAGACGAAATACCAGCCTGCAGCATGGAGAACTCCGCAACAGTCTCGGCAGAGGCTTGCGGCTGAAAATCTGCGGACTGCAGGGGCTACAAAAGCATCTCACTGACTACCGCTGTGTTGACTACCAATTTCACCAGTGCGTTATCAGTAGATTTAACCCTAGGCCTGTCGCGGTCCCTGTCCTTGCACTTCCTAGGTCGGGAGACCAGAAGATGCCATACCGACGAACTTAGGCCAGACTCCTAAATGCTTATACAAAATCTTAGCTCTACTGCATATGGTACGCGTGTTAAAGGAAGCACAGAGATCGCAGTTAGGGACATTGTGCTCAAGATCCAAACAAGTTACACAACAGGAATGGAAATCACGGTGTGGAATCTGTTTTCCACAGGCGCAAGACGGTTAACTTTCGTTAAAGCAGGAAAAGAGTATCATCAACAGTGTACTTATCTGAAGGAGTCTTCAACGTGTTAGAAAGAGAAACAAAGGTAAACTGCCGACTGGCACTAGTGCAAACTGCATCTGCTTCGGGCTCCGCGGCAAGAAAGACTGAGGAAATGGTGTCGGCTGCCTCCTTTTATACCTGATGTACAGAGAGTAGTTTTACAACCAGCGGCAGCCAGCATATACCAAGGACTCTGGTATTCGGGCCGACTAAGGGTTACCTGGAGCCGGATAACCCATGTGAGGACTGCAAGAGTGAAACATGAAGAACATAGACAGATTTCTGACTGATGAGAAAGCCTAAACTTAAAAGTTTTTTTTTCTTTTTTCCTCTAAAAATGTAACTGTTCTGAACTCGGTCTGCAAAAATAAAGCAGTTGCACATATTGGTTAAAATATGAATGACTTGCAGCCTACAAAAAACAGTGATGCCAAACACCTGAAAACCCTTTGGGCTGTAGATACAGTGTAAATCTGAACACTCAAAATGTAGTCCACACTTAGACATACCTCTCAACTGATCAGATTCTCGCAAAATGCCCACATTTGTCTCTTACAGTTTTGGTCTATTCCTCATAAAATTTGTTTTTTTGCCAAATCACTTAGATTGAAGTCGGTACATAATGATATGCATTTGAGTTTCAGACTGCATATCCTTCAGAAAATGCATGCTAACAAATCTTGTTACTCTATCAGCTTTAAGTTTATAACAGCAATATTTAAAACAGTCCCTAGCTTTAGGCCTCTGCACCCCCTCCAATAATTTTAGGCTTTGTCCAGATTTCTTGCAGTAAAAAATTGAAAAATGCGTGAACACTTAAGAAAAATAAAAGTTTCCATGTTCCTTTTTTTTTTTTGGGGGGGGGTGCACCACTAAAATATTCTTGGGAGAGGGGACAACAACACTGATCTACTCAATCAACCACTAACAGTAGATTGCAAATACAACTGTACTTTGTTCACTGTAGTCAGTTTTGCAGTGCTAATGCTTGGGAAGACTCCCTAAACTTCTACGTGGGTGGTTGGCCAGGACTCTTATCCAGGGACTATAGGCCCTGCAGGATGCAAGACAAAAATGATTCTTGCTCTCAATATGGACCCAAAGTGATATTGTTCAATGAATGTGTGAACAGTGGACTATAAGGCACCCCCCTTTCAAAAAGGCAGTAGTGGTGACTGCTTTAGATGGGGTGTGCTGCAATAATGCCAGGAAGCTATTTCCTACGCAAAAAGAAACAGATGCAGTTAGCAATCCATTTAGAAATAGTTTGCCAACTGTCTTGTATTGTTTTCCCTCTGCAAAAGCTACCTGTAGCTAGTCGTATCTGTTTGGAAAGCTGGTCCTAGGGAGGAAAAATCTTAACTGCCTGTGCACATCCAGGGAATGCAACATCATCTCCCACCTTGTTTTGGGAGTTTAAGGCACATGAAGGTGAATAGCCTGATTCAAGGAAATGTCTGAAACCACCATGAGCATAAAGGAGGGATTGGTTCTCAAGGTAATGGACCCTGAGAAAGAGAATGGCTCCTTTAACCTAAGGGCTTGAAGTTCAGAAGCACCTACCTGAAGTGAGTGCTAAAAGCGGAGTTGTTTTTCACAGCAATAGTTTAACAGGTGTTAAAGCTGCTGGTTCAAATTGTGGCAGAGTTTATTCAAGTAAAAAATTCAGGTCCCAGGAAGCGGCCTTAGGTATATTATCCCCTTCAGAAACTGTTTCATGTGTGGGTGGGATTAAAATAGGTGGGGAAACTGGGAGATAGATATGACAGCAGCATGAACCCTGACGTTAGAAAAAGATAGCTCCTTTTTAAAGGGATGAGATGTATTCAAGTACCCACTTTGGGTTTGCTTGAGGAGAGAGAATACCATTGGACTGGCACCAGATATAAACCTTTTCCAGTTTACTACACAACTTAATAGCATTTGGTTTTCTTGTCTCGGAATGGACAAGACAGAAATTAACAGTGGAGGGAGCTGGTATTTAATCTTTCAAGCAGTTAGCTTGAGTGCCCTCAGACTGGGATGTATGATGGACCCCTTGATCTGAGTTACAAGACCACGACTAGTGGGGGTCGAAGAAAGAAACTGCCTACTCTACACAAACCTTTCTGTTATTTCTGTTAGCTTTGAGCACAATTCAACTGTTTCCTGTTGAAGCAAAAAGATCTCTTGCACTCCCCAGTGGTGTATGTAGTCCAAAAACTTTTCTCTTTTCAACTTCCAGTTTGGGGCCAGGAGAGTTCCACTTAGGGAGTCTGCCAATGAACTGTCCTAACCAGGGATGTAAGATACTACGGGTGTTGCACCGAGTTGCCGTGCAGACACATAGCAAGTCTGCAATAGACTAATGCATACACTCCCCTTTAGGTACCACTTAACTGTGATATTGCCCTATCCAGATCTGAAGTAGTCCTGCGGACTGCTAGTCTTGTGTCCCCAAGTCCTCTATAACGGTCTGTTTTCAGGGTCCATTGCCTTTGGGTTGTTGCAAACACTGTGTTCCAACCACAGATCATCCTTTAAGACATGGAAAAGCAGAAGGATCACAGTTTTCAAGGGATGTCGATGTTGAACCCACAATATTTAGGAACCACTGCAACTCTCACATCAGCTTTGCTAAAGAGATCATTGCGGAAAAACCCATGTAACCTAGGGCACCAAGGAATTTCCTTGCAGTGATGGAGTGCTTGGAGCTTAGTTCTCTGGGTGGAATAACTTATGTTGAACTGTGTTCCTAAGCCACAGGAATAAGCAGGTTAAGAGACCTTCACACTACAAAAGTCACCATCCATGGCCCTGAGTAGATCAGGGGCATTAATCAATTAAGTGTTATCTTGAAATTTCATACCTCAAGAAAACTTCAGTCTTGCAAGATCTAGAATAGGCCTTCAGGTATCTACTTTCATGGGGACAGAAAAAAAAAAGGACACAGTAAAACCCAGTCTTCTTCTGGGGGCACCCTGAATGGACTCCAGAAATAACTGCTCTTTTAACATTGACGGATGTTTTTCTTGTGGTTTTGGAGGAACGAGACACTAGAAATGGATTTTTTGGGAAGAACACAGACGTTCCTTATAATCAGCAACTCCTATTTGTCTTGTGTTATATCTTCCAAGATCTTGCAAGATCTAGAATAGGCCTTCAGGTATCTACTTTCATGGGGACAGAAAAAAAAAGGACACAGTAAAACCCCGTCTCTTCTTCTGGGGGCACCCTGAATGGACTCCAGAAATAACTGCTCTTTTAACATTGACGGAAGTTTTTCTTGGGGTTTTGGAGGAACGAGACACTAGAAATGGATTTTTTTGGGAAGAACACAGACGTTCCTTATAATCAGCAACTCCTATTTGTCTTGTGTTATATCTTCCCAGGGATGGCAGGAGGACTGTCAGGAGGATGGGGCTGAGGTGGGATTTATGGTGGGTGGGAGGGGCAAGAAATATTAACTTGCTCCCTGGGTGAAGCTGGATCTTTGAAACCCCCCCCCCCCTGTCTAGAACACTGTTTGGTCTGCCACTTTGTCGGGGCCTTTTCCTCTTAAGCAGTCTTGTTTTCTCAGGTTTAGTAGAAAAGGTCAAGACTTGTAAAAGTAACTCTTATTGCATCCGAGAGTGGGAAATGAGTAAAAATCTTTAACATTTCATGTTTCCCTTTCTTGTCCAGTTTCACAAACACTTTCTCAACTGGAGTCCAGAAAGGAACTCCACCATCCTAGGGAGCATCAGAGTTCAGCTTTTATCTGGCGAGTGTTTGTGTCCTCAGCCAGGCATGTCTGAGTGATTGACACATGGCAGCCACCCTGCGTAATGCATCTGAAAGCATTATACCCACATTTGATCATGTGATTGGATACCTGGAGACTGAAATTACACACGTTATGGATACACCTCTACTGGATGCCCTCTGCCCTGGTTTTAATTTACTCCTGCAGTGACTCAAGGGATTTTAGAGCATGGAACTAACTGGCAGTTAAGCCCTCATGGGCAGGGAGCTGAAATGAAATTTCTCTTACCATACTTGTCTAGCAGTTGTTTTCCCATCATTTGGGGAGAGGTTCTTGTATGCACGGTCACCAACTCCCTTGGCTGCTGCTATAGATACCACTGCTGGGCCCAGAGTTTTTGCACATGTGCCTACTAAACTCCAGCTCATCTCTGAAGTGGTCAGGCTTCCTGGTAGCAGGGGGAAGGGCTTCAGGGTGCTGCGTGTCTTCAAACATCACCCAAGACAACATACATGGGAAGGATTGACAGGTCTAGGGACAGAGGTTCAGAATCACTCTGTAATGAATCTGAAGCTTAGAGAATTCCTTAGATTCACAATTGAACACTTCCTTAAGTGTCTTCACGAGGAAGAGGGGGAAGTGTTCCATACAGGCTAAATTTCTCCATATCCTCAGATTGTGAATAATGATCCCCTTATCTCCTTGGGGGAAAATGCCTCTCTCTTTTCCCAGGGGAAGTTCCTAGCCAGGAGCCTTTAGAAGGGTAGGCTGCCTTGTCCATGAAGTTCAGCTGGACCAGCCTGACCAAGACCAGCAGACAGCCAAGAGATAATGGGGAAGTGGGCTGACAGAAAACCAGGACAAAGCTGACTGTGTCTTGGGTTTGGGTGTCAAGGTCTTTGGGTGAAGTTAAAGCCTCTAGTCATGGGTGGTGACCTTGTCATTTATCTGGTTCCCAGAGTCATCCTCACTTAAATGGGGATACTGCCCGACACTCAGTAACCAGTACTGTCAAAAGCCATGGCCTCCACAGCAGTTTTGGAGCACAGTGAAATATGGCTGGTGTCAGACTGAGGTGCAGCCTGAGTCATGGAGGCCTCCAGTGGGAAAGCACCACTGGACTCGGGCCTAACAGGAACCAGACCAGGGGGCTGCAAAGGTGTCTTACTTGTATCAGTGACACCACAAGTGCCAGAAAACAAACTTCCTCTGTGTCCCAGACATCCTTACTCAGAAGCTTATCATACAATCATAGGAAGTTACTAGGCTATTGGCCCTGAGGCCCTTATAAGTCACCAAAAGTTTAGCCCATGTTTAGACAAGTCAGCACCCGATGCCCCTGTCCAGCAGGGACACGGGTGGAATCCCATGGATTTATTTTCTGTTTCCCATCCAGTTATCCAGATTGCACTTAAAAAGGGGTAAAGTGGTACTTCTGCTTGACGCGGAGAGGGAGCCTGTTCCACAGATGGAGGGAGTCTCTAGAACACAAATCTGTCCCCGCCAACAAGTCCTACTGATGTCACAGACCAGGTTGAGCCCGCACGTGTGGGTTACTAGAGTGGAACTTGACTTGCGGATATGCAGCAGATGACCTTGTATGCCAGACGCAGGTCACCTCTGAGGAGTCTGTATGAAACTGAGTAGAGGGGTAGGCTAAAAGCCCCATCTGTAGATTTTTAAGGCCCTGGATTCTCCTGGTGAGAAACCTCCGTGATCTCTCCAGCTGCTGTATACGCTTTGCGAAGTATATGGCATTGTACTCAATAATGGGCCTTATAAAGGAAGAATACAGGAATATGTTATGACCTCCCTTGTCCCTAGATGAGATACCCTTACTTATGAGATGGGCCATGTAGAAAGCTTTCCGTACGACAGAAACAACGTGGTGGTCAAAAGTAACTTGCTATTAACCTGAATGCCCAAATCCCTCACGACTGATTACATGCTTAGGATGTTAATGTGTTTATTTGAGGGGACGTCACTCTCCCCAAAGGGAATGATGCATTTTTTGATATTCTGCTCAAGGCCACGTTTCTGGCACCAGTCATTTGTTTGGGTGAGAACCTGTTGGAGGATGTTCATATCACTAGGGGAATTGATAAGTGCCCAGCTTGCAGTCATCAGCAAACATGGTCAGCCATAGCCCACTGGTTTTGGCCTGCACCTCAGAAAAGTATATCCCAAATAAGAGGCCCCAAGACCAAAACCTGGGGTACGCAGCTCATTACGGGACTGCTGCTTGAGGTGGCTTCTCCAATTTTGGCTAGGTGGGTTCTATCAGTGAGCCAGCCATCTGGTAACAGACTGATGCAGAGTTGAGAGAGCATCTATTATGCCCAAGTGGGGAACAGTGTCAAAGGCTTTGGCAAGATCATGGTAGGTGGTGTGCACAGTCTTCCCCTAGTCCATGGCTTTGCTGACTGTCTCAAAGAAGTCTACCAAATTTAACAGACAACCTCCAAACAGTCCCACACAGTTCGATTATGTCAAGGGGAGGTAGCCAAAGTCCTTGTTACTGGAGTCCATGAAAATCGGTTTCATGGCCTTGCAGATCAGGCTAGTTAGGCTGATGGGTCTATAATTTCCCGGATCGGTGGGCGCTCTACCTTTGTGCAAAGGGATAACAGTGGTTGTCCTCCACTCAGCTGGGACAAAGTCTATACTCAGGCTTTGGCTGAATAGGGTGCCTAATGGTGCTGCAAGTTCCTGCCCGAGTTCATATAGGATGCAGCCTGGGATTTTATCGGGTCCCATGGAGGCGTTTTTTTTTTTTTTTTTGCCTTTGAGAGAGCAGTGATTACCGGTTTCCTAGACACAAGGGGAAGAGGGCAGGTACTGGGAATGTCCTGATTTACTGATGGGGGGGGGGCAGAGGTGTAGTTTTCACTGAATCTGTCACCCAGCAAGTTTGCTATATATACATGTGTATATGTGGTGTCCTTGACCACCAGTTCTGAACAGATTTGGGTGCTTCCTTTGAGACCGTGGACATATGTGAATAAGGCCTTTAACTGTCTCTAGTAGATGTGGCCAATTTGGACCAAGTTTGCTTTGGAGGATCTCACTACTGCTCTTATTTGCTTGTTCAAGCTAAGAGGAGATTGTGTCCAATTGAGCACCTGCTCCATCTTGGTCCCAGACAGCAATTTTTTTTCCCTTTTGTTAGAGTTTATTTATTGCAGATGTCCACCAGACAGGTTTACTCTTCCCTGCGGAGGATCGATGCATCTATATAAATGCTCGTATAGTACTTTGGTATAGCTTTGGACACTGGTGCCAGCTCCTAGAGAGGGGGCGGGGGCTGTGAAACTGTTTATACCATCCCCCAGGAGGCTGTAATCAGCTCTGGAGAATTTTTTGTTTGACCCCTAGCTATGCTTCTTGGAGGACAGAGGAACATGCGAAGGGTCTGCCTATCGGGAATCCATTTGCTGAAGGGATTTGGCCCTACATTTAACAGTTTTAGTATTAAAAGTAACAAAACATACAGTTAAACATTTTCCTGTGGGCCTTAGAAAATGCTTAATCTTTGTTGGTACTCTTCTTCCCACAGGTAAACCAATTAATGTTCTTAAACATGAGCAAGGAACATTCATAATATGGAAGTGTCCCCAACAGATTACTTGTGAGGCTTAATGTTCTGGTAGTTCAAGCTGACTGTCACTAAGAAATGCATTGTGCAGCACTGTACTGCATGGCAAGGACAATATGAAGAGGGTGCCAATTGATACCCTCTTTATACCCAGACATCAGTCCACAGTGGATGTTCGAAGAATGGCGGATGGTGAAAGACTCTGACCACTCGCAGGCTTCAGGATGGCAGAAGTCCCAAGAATCAGAACTGCAACACTTTATATGAACAGAGATTTTACATCCTTGTGAAGGTTTTGGGATCTGGTGCATACCTATACTGCACTGATCTAGTTGCTGGAGCTCTAGACACTGCATCTTCAGCAACAAGAACTTTTCAAAAATGTTTAGCGACTTGTGTGACTTAGGAAGTCATGGAAAGTAAAGAAAATTTAATACTGTAAGAAGGTAACTCCATTACTATCTTACTCATTCATGATAAAGCTATATGTGCTCTTGACAACTGACGGTCCTGTAAGCTAGTGTGAAAGAAATTAAAACCTTCCCATACAGGTCATGCTCTGCAATTCTTGTCTGAGGGTACATCATTTAAGGCCAAAAGATGTTTAGAGTGCCTTTTGACAAGGTATTACACATGGGTCAGTTACCAAGAAATGTGTGCATCTACAGTACCTTGTATAGCCTCTATGGCTTTTTGGAAGCAGGGTAGAGACTATCAGGGGGAATTACAAGCACTATTAAATGCATCCTTTAATGCCCATATGACAGAAGGGATAGCCAAAGGCTTAGAGGTTTCCACCTATAACAGATCATATCTTTCCTGTGCAGACGCTCTTTTTGATCTCATTGGAAATGAAAGTTAAGCACTTACTGTAATGCTTAGAGCCATGTTGCAGTCTTCCACCTGTCGCAACATATGGGTGTTCTAGATCCATACTTACAGGCTGCCAACTAGACATTTGGCTCCAAGGCTCAGGCTCCTCCCCCCTCTCATCATTCAGTGCTGCCCTTACAGACCTCAGAGTTTGCCCCACAGGACACTGTTAGCCCTTAAGTATACAATACTTATGACTAAACAGAACACTAACCAGAAATATCAATCTAAAAGGATGGAAACTAAAAGCTCCAGGAGAGTTCTCTATGGTCTAGCAAGAGTGACAAACAATGGTACTGGACAGGAATGTACAGAGAAAGAATAAGACAACACTGATCTAGCATCATGGTATGTACATAACTTTTGTATCCAATAGTCTTATCCATCCACTTCAACAGATTGCACAGAGCCCCCAGCTCAGATAAACCTGAGGGGTACTAAGTAAGCATATTCCAGAGAACAATGGAACCAAAAGAAACTGTGGAAATAGACTGCATGTAGAGCTAGTAATGACAGCAAATGTTTCAACTGTAGACTATATAAGCCACTGCACAAATCATCAATAAGGTATGCTGCTAAAAGTGGCTGTAGAAGCAGCGCCTGCTCTTTTAGAATGTGCTTTTGTCTTAGAACAGGCTAATCCCTTGGATATGCAGGAATGCAATCAGATGGATAATTGACAGATGCAATGGATCCCAACATTGCCCTAGAAGAGGAAACATTTCATAAAGGCCTTTATATAGTACAATTTAAACAGCAGCTGACACTGAACATCCAAAAAGTGAGGGCATTCACCCTTATTGGAGAAATTTGGAGGCAAAAATTGGTAAATGAATAATCTGGTTCAAGGAAGTCTCAGAGGCCATCTTGGAAATGAAAGCTGTATTAGTTCTAAAGGAGAAACTGTCCTTATGAAAACAAATATAGCAGTTTGCACACACATGCAATTCTCCTAGCTAACAGCTACCAGATAGTGTTTTCTAAGACAAATTTTAAGTCAGAGGAGGCGGCAGGTTCAAATTACTATGATTCTGTAGTAACAGTGATGTCCTAAAGTGGAACGGGATCCCTCACTGGGGGTTGCAATAGAAGAGCACCTCTTGGGAAATGCTTTTGAAAGCCTGAGGGAAACAATGGGAGCATGGTGTTCTCCAACATGAAAGTCAGAAATGGCCACTAACTGGAATTTAATTGTAGAATAACTACCCCCCAACCTCCCAAGTGAGAGAGATCGATCTGCAAGAAAATTCCAATACAGAAGGCAAAGGTACAAAGAATGGATGAATTCCAAAGGTTTGGATTTATACAGTAAAACTCCATTAACATCTGTAGGTTCTCCTAGTGAAAGGCTCGTGAGAAGAACTGAGAACGTAAATAATCATGAATAACCCTGGAAACTAGCCAGGGATGCCTGGCTACTACTGAAGTGGAGAAACCAAGTGGTGAGACTGAAGAATTTGATGTCCAAGGTGAGGTTTGCCAGAGGGAAATGGGAGATCAAATTCAAAAGGTGATTTAAGACCCAGGGTGGGTACGCTAGGTGAGGCCACAGAAAGAGGAACCAAACCTGTGGACGCCAAAAGGACACTAAAGTCCTTTCTGCCTTGCACCAGACTGCTTTCAGCAGTTTTCTGACCAGGAGGGTTAAGTACAGAGATGTCCCAGGGTCCAGGTATAGACCAGAGTGCATCCTCAGGGACTCTAACTCCTGACGGATCAGGGAGAAGCTGCTGCTGTGCTCGGTATTGACTGGGGTTGCAAATATGCCACAGCAGGACTAGTCCCAGCAGCTCTAAAGCTTTTGCACCACAGACTGAAGGGGACCCCTTGTGAGGCAGGAGGATACACTTGCTCAGCTGGTCCGCTAGGAAACTGGACTTGCCAAGAATATGCATCATAATAGGAAAGTGCTGGGAAGACAATTCCCATTGACAAACCTTCATAGCTTCTAGACATAATGGGCAAGAAAGTACAGCTTTGTACCTACCATAAATGTAGATGTTAGAGTGTATACCCTGCTGCAGTCATCACACTTGGGTTATCCTGTCGTCAGGCGGTCCCGCAGTCGGCCTGAATTCCAAATTCTTGGTCCGGCATCGGTTGCTGTTGCTTCCTCCCTGACGTCAGTGCGCCAGGGGTATATAGGATGCATCAGACGCCATTTTCTTCAGTTTTTCTTGCCCCAGATGTCAGGTGCCCCCCCCAAATGGTGGTTAGTAAATAGTACCAATCAAAAAAGTTTTGCACAAAGAAAACATCCCTCCAGCTATAAGCAAATACACCGCAGAGGTAGTATCAGATGTAAAGGCATAGATAAGTTTTAGCTAGTTAGATCAGAGGGGATGGTGGGAGGGTAACCTGGACTGCAGCAGGGTATACACTCCAACATCTACATTTATGGTAGGTACAAAACTGTTCATTGTGTTACCCTGCTGCAGTCATCACACTTGGGTAGAATCCCAAAGCTAAGGATGGGAGGTGGAGTCATACAGGGTTAGAAGAGGCTAGAAGGCCCTGCAGAACTGCAGTGGCGAAGCCAGCTCTAGTCTTAAGAGAAGTGATAGTGTTTGGTGAAGGTGTGTACTGAACTCCAAGTTGCAGCTTCCAAAATATCCTTGGTTGGCACCCCCCCTGAGGAAGGCTGTAGATGTAGCTGCTGCCCTGGTGGAGTGAGGCCTTATTGCTAGCAGGAACTGGTTTTCCATGGTGGGTGTAGCAAAAACAAATGCAATGTCCTATCCATTTGGAAATGGTCTGTTTTGATATAGCCTTCCCTTGTGAAGCTGCAGCAAAGGATACAAACAGCTGGTCACATTTTCTGAAAACCTTAGTTTTATCCAAGTAGTAACATAGTTGCCTGTGAATGTCCAAGGAGTGCAGGAGTCTTTCTCCTTTGTTCTGTGGATTTGGAAAGAAGGTGGGTAAATGGATGGTTTGATTTAGAGCCACACTGGATACCACCTTAGGCATAAAGGAGGGGTTAGTTCATAGAGAAACTGTCTTGATGAAAAATGAGGAAAGGCTCTACTGCCATTAGTGCCTGAAGCTCTGAGACTCTTCTGGCTGAAGTTATTGCTAGCAGCAGGGCAGTCTTCCATGATATAAACTTTAAATCAGCTGAGAAAGCTGGTTCAAAAGGTGGTAGCGCAAGTTTTTCCAGTACAAAATTGAGGTCCCAGGTTGGTGTAGGTGCTCTCCTGGGAGGCCTAATGTTTTTGGTCCCTCTGAGAAACTACCTTAGAAGCGGATGTGAAGGGAGGATCCGTGTTGTATTGGGCTGAAATAGCCGAGGCGTGGATTTTTATAGATAAAAAATAAAGTCCTTTGCGTAACATCTCAGTTAAGTACTGTAGACTCTGAGGTATGTGTGGCGGAAGGGTATTTTGTCCTTTAGCTTGGTTCCAGGCGCAGAACTTTTTCCATTTGTCCGAGTAGGCCTTCCTGGTGCTGGGCCTCCTGGCTTCCAGAATAACATCCATAACAGCTTGAGGAAGAGGAGCTGGCTGGTTGCTTAGGTGATTTGCCATGCAGCCAAATTTAGGGTTTTGAGCTGGCTGTGGAGAATCTGACTGTCTTCTTGTGTGAGCAAATGAGTAATTTGTGGCAAAATCCAAGGTGGGCTCTGGATCATATTCCTTAGTAGTGGGTACCAGTGCTGGCGTGGCCAGTCTGGAGCTATGAGTATCATTCTGGGTCTCTCCATCCTGACTTTCAGCAGTACCTTTGTGAGAAGGGGCAATGGAGGGAAGACATATACTGTCAGGTTTTTCCAACTGAAAGAGTGCGTCCACTTTCCAAGCTTGATGGTGAAACGCCCTTGTACAAAATTTTGTTAGCTGATAGTTTTGGGGGCTGGCAAACAGGTCTATGTCTGGGTGCCCCCATTTTTGAGTTATCACTGCAAATACTTATGGATCCAATTTCCACTCGTGGGGATCCATGATGTTTCTGTTTAGGTTGTCTGCCAATGTGTTCTTTTTTCCTGGCAGGAATTGAGCTTGTAGCTGAACTTGGTAAGCTAGTGCTGTGTTCCACAAGGCCATTGCTTGCCTGCATAGAGGGTAAGAGTGTGTACCCCCCTTGTTTATGTACCAAATTACTGTGTTGTATGTCCTTATTGTAAGTTGTCCTGGATGTAAGAGGTCCTTGAAGGCTGTCAGGGCATTCTGTACAGCTAGCATTTCTTTTTGATTGATGTGCAGTTCCTTTGATCTGCAGTCCATGTGCCTTGACCGCACCGTCCTGCCATGTGTGCCCCCCAGGCATAGTCCGAAGCATCTGTTGTCAGTTTGCCTGGCTGGGGGCAAGGTGAAAGGCTGACCCTTGTTGAGGTGACATGCCTGTGACCACCATAGAAACTCTTGTTGAAGGCAGGGAATGAGAGATATCATTGTGTCCAAGCTGTGGCTGTGTTGAGTTCATACGCTTTTTAGGTACCACTGTAATTTCCTCATATGCAGCTTTGCAAATGGTATTAGTAGTATGCAAGATGCCATGAAGCCCAAAGCCTGCAGATTTTTTCTTGCAGGGAGTTGGGTCTTTGTTGCCATTGTTTTGAAGTATTGAGTCAGTTGCAGTTTGTCTGGCGTCAGGTAAGCCATCTGGGCCATTGTATTCAAGCTGGCACCCAGGAATGTCATTTTGTGAGGGTACTAGTTTTGATTTATTTTTGTTTACTGTGTACCCTAGGCAACTCAGAAGGTGTATTACAAAAGCCAGATGTTGTAGGAGGAGGTCCTTGCTTTCTGCTTGAATGAGGCAGTCGTCTAAGTATGGGTATATTTGAATTCCTCTGTCTGCAGTATGCAATTACTGGTGCCAGGCATTTTGTGAAGACCCTGGGAGCAGTGGATAAGCCAAAGGGCAGTGCAGAGAATTGGTAATGGGTTGAACATGCAATGAAACGGAGGTATCTTCTGCAATTTGGTCTGATAGGGACATGCAGGTATGCCTCCTTGAGGTCCAACGTTACTAGCTATGCTTTCTTGCCCAACATGGGAAGAAGCTGCTGTAGTGTTAGCATCTTGAATTTTGGTACTTGTAGGAAGGTGTTTAGAATTGAAAGGTCCAGAATGGGTCTCCAAGCATTGCCCTTTCTGGGGACTAGAAAGAGCCTCGAGTAAAAACCTTGGCCTTGCTGCCGTGTAGGTACCAACTGAATGGCTCTCATGTCCATGAGAGCTGTATTTGTTTTTGTGCCTCTGCCCATTGATTTTGTGGCAGGTCTGGCATTCCTTTTATTGTTGGCAAGGTGTTGAAATGGAATCTGTATTCCTTGTGAAATTATGTCTAGGACCCACTTGTCCTTTGTGATGATGCGCCAGTTGTCTGTAAAAAGTGCTAATTTTCCTCCCAAGGGAGCTGCCAAGAGAGTTTGGCTTGGCAGTATGAGATTTAAGTCATTGTGTTTGCCTTCTAGTAGCTTGGGGCCTGTCTTCTCCTCCCTTTTGTGTTGCAGTGCCCCATTGTCGAGGTTTGTAATAGGCTTGTGCTTGTCCTCTGCCTCTTGGGCGTCTGTATTTACCCCTCTATGGCCTGTCAGTAGCTGGAAAGGACCAGTTTTTTGTTGGCCAATTTCTGCTGAAGCGAGCGAGCTGAACCTGCAAGAAATCTTTGACCGTCTGCATAGATTTTGCCTTATCCTCCATTTTCTTTAAGACGACTTCTGCTTTAACCCCAAATAGGACATACTGCTGTAAGGGAGCATCTAGTAACTTTGCTTTAACATGATCAGGCAGAGTTTGTTCCTTTAACCAAGCATGCCTACGTATGACAGACCCAGTAACAGCTGCTCTACAGGAAGCTTCCAAGGAATCAAACAAATCCACATTGTAAAGTATGTTTGCCCACCTGTTCAGCTGTATGCAACAGATCCTGTATTTCCTTCAATTCAGACTGTAGAGGGTGTGTGCTCATCTTTTGTTTTGAGACATTAGAAATTGCTGGTATTTAAGCATGTGGAATTGACAATTTAGTGCTCTCATAGCTAGAGTGGCTGAGGTGTAAACCTTCTTACCCCACCTGTCCAGTGCTTTGGAGTCCCTTTCAGAGGGCACCGGATGTTTTGCCATAGAAGCCTTGGCCCCTTTGGGATCCTGGGAGATGGACTCTGGGTCAGCAACAGTTGTAAAGGAATTTGTGGGAGTCAGGCACTCTGCAATATCTATCTGGTTTGGCTGGGGCAGGAGGCGGTGAATCTGGATTTAACCTAGATTCTAAGTAAACATCATCCACAATGTCTAAAACTGGGGGGATAGCAAGTGGTCTGTGCTGGGGGAGTAAAAGAAACTCTGAGCCTTTTCTTTGAGTCTGAGTAGTCCTGACCCTCCCAGTGGAAATGTTCCCTCATGGTATGTAAGGTTTCCCCAAAGGAATAGTCTTCAGGGGGAGAAGCTGAGGGAATGGAATCCTCAGCATCAGAATCTTCATAAGGGGGGAAGGAGTAATCTTGCTCCTCAGAGGAGCCTGAGGAAATAGATACTTGATCAGAGGAGGCATAATCTTCCTCTTGTCTAGGCCTTTTGTCGGGTGGGGGTTGGGAACCCCTGATAAAAGAAATCAAGTCTTCAGCCATTTTAAGCATCTGCTTCTTAGGCATGGGGCCTTGAGCTGAAGACTGAAGTGCAATCTTTTTTGGTTTAAGAGGGGTCTTAAGCTTGGGATACTGTTTTATGGTGAGCGTCGTCGGTCTGAAGACGCCTTCAGAAACCGAAGGTGTTTCTGCAGCACCAGCTTCTTGTTCTGCAATGTCATCGGTAGGGCCTAAAGGAAATGGCTGCGTCAGCCTAGTACTTGCCGCCAGAGGATCCTAAGCGGTCTGGGGTTCCAATTCTGCGGTAGCCAGGGGCTGTGTAGGCGCCTCACTGAAAACCGGTGAACTGGCAACCGGCCCAACCAAGGCCTCGGTGTCTGGCTTGGATCTAAACTGCCTGTCCTTATCTTTGCGTTTTTTGCGCACGCCGGTAGTCGGTTGCTCCGACGGCATAGTGTAATTAAATTTTCTAACAAAGTAGTGTCGTGCGAAATCAAATAGTCGTTTTACAGTTCGCTTATTGAACCTAGCACAAAAGCGACAGCCAGTGACGTTATGGTCTGGGCCTAGGCAAGGTATACAATAAGAATGAAAATCCTTATGAGGTATTTGCTTCCCACAAGAAATACAATTATTAACTTTTCCTGACATCGGTCCGAGGCAAGAAAAGTTTCCCCAACGGGGTACTTAGCTTTATTGAAGACTTCGGATCTGAAATTCGACTTCGAAAATCTCAGGAGTCGGCCGACTGGCACTTGCGAACTGCTTCTGCTTCGGGCACCGCACGGCAAGAAAGACTGAAGAAAATGGCGTCGGATGCATCCTATATACCCCTGGCGCACTGACGTCCGGGAGGAAGCGACAGCAACTGACGCCAGACCAAGATTTTGGAATTCAGGCAGACTGCGGGACCGCTTGACGACAGGATAACCCAAGCGTGATGACTGCAGCAGGGTAACACGAACATCAGGTTCCACCTCATTTACTGATGTACCAGACAACAGACAATGTGGAGTTGTGCCTCACTCACACCTGTGGTGAGGCAATCTATAAGGGTTGTGAAAGCAAGGACTGTCTGGATCTACAAGACAATGAAGGTTGACCTCTGTCTGGGACCAGGTAACTTGGACTGTCCTTCCTTCAAAATGCCACCAACCCAACTCTAGAGAATCGTCCATAGTGGACCTTAAGGGGGAACACAGACACCCTAAGAAAGTTAGAGAAGTTGGCCACTATATGTGCTGCCTGCAGATCTTGGGGAGTTCCTGTAGTGCACTGGTTAATGCATCATAAACCATTGGACAGAGTCCTCTGGAGTGCTGTCATGTAAAACCTTGCATGTGGGACAAGAGTGACAGCAGCTGCCATGGACCCTAAAAGGCAGAGAATTAGGTGAAATCTGATGATGCAAAACCTGTAAAGCATGAAAACAAGAAGTTATGTACTCATTATAACGTTCGATGTATGTAGTCCATCTCGCATCACATTCTTACCCGTGGGTTCAGAGCCGAACCTCTGCTCCGACTCGGCCATACTCTAGCTCGAAGTCTTCAACTTGCTCGTGGCTAAAAGGTATCCCATGCTGCAATGTGCCTATTCTCCAGATTTTGTTTGCTGTGAGCTCACATCCACACACAAACACGTTGAGAGGAAGAACCATCAACATATCAAGAAGGAGTGCTGAAACCAGAGACTCTACCCTCTAGGTCCTCCAGGAGGGGGTAGGTGGGTGGGTTAGTAAGAATGTGAGGTGAGATGGACTACATACATCGAACGTTATGGTGAGTACATAACTTCTTGATGTTATGTAGTCCAATCTCACCTACATTCTTACCCGTGGGACAGCGTCCCTAGCACCTAGACCTTGGGCGGCTCACTGGAAAATACTCCTGAGCTTTGTGGAACCAAATGAGGATCTGCCCCTTGACACCAGATCCAATTTATAAATGACTAATAAAGGTGCGAGGAGATGCCCAAGGAGCTGCAGCACAAATATCATCCATAGACATCCTAGCCTGAAAGGCAGTAGAAGTAGACACTGAACGCGTAGAGTGAGCCTTTACCTTGAAGGGTAATTCCTTACAATTTGAAGAATAGATGAAGGAAATGCAGCTAGAAATCCATCTGGACAGAGTTACTTTGGAAAGTGAAGCCCCTAGTCTGTTTTCCGAAAAGGAGACACAAAGTTGGTCAGATTTTCTAAAATCTTTTGTTCTATGTAAATAGAAACATAATTGTCTGTGGACATCCAGCTGATGAAACTTAAACTCTGCCTTGTTAGAGAATTCAGGGAAAAACACAGGCAACTCAAACTGGTTGAGGTTGACAATGAAGCAACCTTAGGCATAAAGGAAGGATTAGGTCTTTGCGAAACCCTATCCTTGTGAAATATCAAGTAAGGGGGCCGGACTGATAAAGCTTGGAGTTCAGAGATCCCGCCTAGCCGAAGTGATGGCTATCAAAGAGAGTCTTCGAAGACAAATATTTTAGGTCACAGGTTGCCGTGGGCTCAAAAGGAGGTGAGGTAAGCTGCTGTAGCACAAAATTAAGGTCCCATGGCATAACAGGATCAAAGATCGGAGGTCGAAGTAGCATAGTCCCTTTGAGAAAGGACTACAAAGTCTATGCGCCATTAGATTGGGTTCATCAGCAACATGAAAAGTAGAAATGGCTGCCAACTGTACTTTAATAGTTACCACGCAGATCCCTGACTAAACAGTTGAGGTAGAAACTCTAAAATAGATGAGATGGGAGCTGTATAGGGAACAATCAGTCTTTCATGAGCCCAAATGGAAAATCTCTTCCACTTACTGGAATAAATCTTTCTAGTAGAAGGCTTGTGGTAGGAAGACAGAATATGAACCACCTCAGGTGGAAAACCATGAAGCCTGATTAGGGACGGAATTGGAGCAGCCATGCGGTCAACCTGGGGGTTTGGATGGAGGGGTGGAACTGCCCTGACATACGAGTCAACAGATCCGGCTCTGGGTCCAGAATCCATGGCTTGTCCATTAGATAAGGGTGAAGAAAAGGAAACCAGATCTAACAAGGCCAGTGTGGAGCAATCAGTATTTTGCTTCCCAAAGACTGTGCTTTCTGAATAACCTTCGTTATCAGAGGAATTGGAGTAAGGCATGGAGAAGACAGGAGGGCCAATCGTGAACTAGAGCGTCCCTGGGTGTTTTCCCTTCTGGGGGAATAAAGGTGAAGTTAGCTGCTGCATTTGGCATTGAGAGGACTGGCAAATAGATTGCAGCAAGGCTGACCCCATCTGCGGAAAATCCGTTCCGCCACCTGTTCGTTCAGGGACAACTCGTGAGGCATCAGAATAGCCCTGCTCAGTCTGTCGGCAAACACGTTGGACTTCCCCGGAATGTGCATTGCCACTAGAAAGCACTGGGAAGATACTGCCCACTGCCACACTCGAAGAGCCTCTCTGCAAAGGGGATACGACCTGGTTCCTCCCTGTTTGTTCAGGTACCAGACCACAGACATGTTGTCCGAGTGGATTGCAATTGTCCGAAGAGGAAGAAAGCTGTGAAGTGCTTGCAACGCTAACAGCACCGCTCTCATCTCTAAGACATGGATATGCAAATGGATCTTGCGTTCCTGCCACGTGCCTTGGACAGCCCTGCAGAGATAATGCCCACCCCCCCATATGGGAGGCATCCGTGGTCACAGTGGCAATCTGAGAAGGAAGAACTAAAGGCATACCCGTGTTGAGATTGCTGGTCTGAAGCCACCAGCGCAGATCCCACTTGCACCTGTCCTATTACATTAAGATGGGAGAGAGGAAGGTGCTGAAGAGACCATTGGGCAAAAAGTAGCCACTGAAGAATCCTCATGTGAAGTGTTGCAAGAGGGACTAGCATAATCGTGACAGCTATGGTACCTAACAGCTGGAGGACCACTTTTGCCTCGACCCTCTTCAGTGGTAGTAGTGCATAGACTTGTAGCTGTAAAACCAGAATTCACTTCTGGCAGGAAAATCTTCATGAGTACTGTGTCTAATTCGGCACCGATAAAGGTGACACGCTGCGAGGTCAACAATACAGACTTTTCCCAATTCAACGCGATTCCCAGACTTTGGCACAGTGCAATAATGGCATCCCTGGTCTGTAGTAGTAGATGCCTGGTGGTGGCAGACAGGAGCCAGTCATCCAGGTATGGAAACACTTGGAATCCCATAAGTCTCAAGTGAGCAGTTACCAATGCCATGCATTTGGTGAACACCCTGGGGGGCTGTGATGAGGCAGGGCAGGGCGCAAAACTGAAAATGACTGGCTCCCAGCCAGAAGCGTAGGTGACTTCTGGATGCCCTGTCCATTTTTATATGGTAGCAAGCATCCTTGAGGTCGATGGAGCACATCCACACATCTTTCCCTAATAACGGGAGAATTGACTAACGTGACCATGCGGAACTTGGACTTCTCTACATGAAGGTTCAAATGGCTGAGATCCAAAATGGGTCTCTGGTCCCCTGTTCTTTTCGTCACCAAAAAGAATCTGAAGTACCTATTCCTACTTGGTCTGAGGGGACAGCAACAGCAAGTTAACAGCAACTTTTGAACTTCTAAGGTTGCAGAATCCCTTCGACTGGGTGGAACGTCTGGGATTCTTTTGTTTGGAGGAGGAGATGAAAAGAAAGGGAATGTGATAACCTCTGGAGATCATCTCTAATATCCACTCGTCTTTGGTGATGTCTCACCAGGCTTCCGGGTATAGAGAAATGTGACCCCCGACTGGCTCTAGAGTTGGGCCTCCTCTCAGGAGCGCTGGTAGGGGGAGCTACGAAAGGAATCGCGGGCTTCCTCTGCCTCTAGGGTGGCGTCTACCTGAATTTCCACCCCCTCCCCCTCTGCCTCTGGAGGGGGAATCACTGTGTGTGGTGAAAAAACCTCTGCGATTTTCTGAACCATATTTTCCCACCTTTCTGGCCCTTGGGATAAGATCTAGAAGGCATGGAAAAACGGACTCCCAGGGCAGACAGGGTTTTTCCTTCCTGCTCGCACCTAGTGAGAGTATCCTTCACCTTGGTTCCAAATAAGGATGAACCATCAAAGGGCACGTTGGTGAAGGTAGACTTGAAGGCCTCCGCGAAGTTGCACAGGTGCATCCAGGAGTGATTCCTAAGAAACTCCGCAACCCGCAGCCCTGCTCGCTCCATCAGCTGCGTACGAGATCAGCCTCATGAAGGAGTTAGCAACAGAATTTAGGGGAGACATCTGTGCACTGACTTTGAGCCACATCTACCACATCTGCAGAGCCAGTCGTCTAAATGTAGGAATGCCTGGAACCCTTGTAACCAGAGCTCACTGCTATGCATTTGAACACCAGTGTTGGGTGGGAGTGGGGTGGGATCGTGGTGAGACCAAATGGCAGTGCTTTCAACGGGAAAAGGCTGGTTCCCGGTCATTAAATGTAGGAACCTGCTGGACTGTGAGGGTATCAAAATGTGATGGCATGCATCTTCGACATCCATTAAGTACACCACAGTCATGCATCAGGAGAGGCAGTACGGACTATACTGCAGCCATTTGGAAAGACATCTACTTAAATTGGTTGAGATGGCTTAGGTCTAAGATTAAGGGTACTCAAAAGAGCCATGCATGGTTCAGCATTTGTACATTCATGCACGGAAGCAGGCAATTGCTGCAAACCAAATCCAGCAAAAAAAAAAAAAAAAAAAAAAAAAAAAAGCTCAGAAACCCATCAGGTAAGATGCCAGTACAAAATAGCAATGCTTTAATCCAGAATATCTGGAACGTTACCCTGTAGAGAATCTCCCAACTCCTTTAGGAGATCTCTTTGGAGCTGTGTAAAATGCGATAAGTAGTTCAGCGACTGCAGTGTAAAGGCCGCTGAAGAGAACACACGCTTCCCATACCTGTCCATAGCCCTTGACTCCTTGTTAGGGGGATGGACGGTAGATGAAGTTTCTTGGTGGCTGCTGCCACCACCAAGGCATCTACTGGAGCGCCTTTTGTAAGAAATTCTCTATTAGGGGGAGCGGACAAAAACTTGTTGGGTCTCCTGGGGACCGGTTCCACAGTGTCTGGAGTTTCCCACACCTTTCGACAAACAAGGTCCAGAAGCTCATCAATAACTTTCTCCTGTGGCTCCAAGGAGACTGACTGAGCCGAAGAGCGCTTCTTGGATGACTTTATTCAACTTTTTATCTGATTTGGAAGGAGAGGACTTGGAACTGAAGGGTCTCTAAATCATCTTCAAAGGTGGTTTCAGCAATCCTCAAAATCAGCTTGTTCTTCCTCTCTTGCAGCACACGGGGGCTGAAAGCGTGACAGAACCAGCAGGATTCCTGTAAATGAAGAGCCCCCAAACAATACACACATACAGAATGCCCATCTGTCAAAGACATTTTGTTGTTACACTTAACACACTTTTTGAAAACCAAAGGCCTGTGCTCTTTAGACTCCTTGGACATGTTGAGACAAGAACACACACACACAGGAGAAAAACAGTAGGGGCACCTTCACCACAGAAAACAAGAAGCGCGGGAAACTAAAGCCTCTAACAAACGGCCTAGAGACCGCGAGGTAACCACAAGGACGACTAGGTCCTCTCAGTTAAACGGGCCTAGCCCAGTAAAAACCAACAGGGGAACAACCAACAGTCACACCACAAGAATAACGCTGCCATGGGGGATTAAGCTGGTAAACAAAAACCAGGGGAGGACTAGGTCCTCTAACTGAAACGGGCCTAGCCCATAAACACCAGGTAAAACGGGATACCAGAAAAGTTCACTAAACTGCTAAAAGTAAAAACACACACACTAGCTATTAAAATAGCTTTTGGAGCCACTAAATTGAACAAATAGTAGAAAATTTGTATTTAGCAACGGCCAAGAGCGAGACCACGTCCGAGCTGTATGAGCAGCAAACGAGATCTGGGGAATAGGTGCATTGCAGCTTGGGATACCTCTTAGCCACGAGCCAATTGAAGACTTCGAGCTAGAGTATGGCCGAGTCGGAGCTGAGGTTCGGGTCCGAACTCACGGGTAAGAATGTAGGCAAGATTGGACTACATAACATCAGATATTTACCCTTTGTTGTCCGGGTTTGTTCCACTAGGCTAAGGACCTCTTTCAGAAGACTTGATGTGGTATTTATACTGCTAGGTGAAATTTGGTCAGGACCTCTTAATTTTTCCTACCCTTTTTGACTGGTACTGTGTGAATTTCTACAGGCATCTAGGCTACAACCAAATCAAGCAGATAGGACCTCAATCTAACATCTCATTCAATGGATGGAACACTCTAGTGCAGCAACCCCTTATGCAGTGCAGCACCCCCTTATGCTGCACTGTAGTATCAGCAATCCATCTACCTGATGTTGGAATAGAACACACAGCCTTTTGCAGTAAAGCTGTGTGCTGCCTGATCTGCTGCCGATGCTCTGGACAGATGTAGCAAGGCTATCTGGGTGGTAATGTCCAGGTGGCAACCCATGAATTGTGGGCTCAAAACCAGTTCCAGTTTGATTTTTCAAAGTTTATTGTAAATCCCAAAGAACAGCACATGAAATTAGTCTCTTGCTTGAATCAGTGAATCTCTTGAGAAGGCTGTGATGAGCCAGTCATCTAAATGTAGGAACGCCTGGAACCCTTTTAACCAGAGCTCACTGCTATGCATTTGAACACCAGTGGGGGGTGAGTGGGGTGGGATCGTGGTGAGATCAAATGGCAGTGCTTTCAACGGGAAAGGGCTGGTTTCCAGTCATTAAATGTAGGAACTTGCTGAACTGTCAGGGTATCAAAATGTGATGGCATGCATCTTAGACGTCCATTAAGTACACCACAGTCATGCATCAGGAGAGGCAGTATGGACTGTACTGCAGCCATTTGGAAAGACATCTACTTGACAAATTGGTTGAGATGGCTTAGGACCAAGATTAAGGGTACTCAAAAGAGCCATGCATGGTTCAGCACTTGTACATTCATGCACAGAAGCAGGCAATTGTGGCAAACCAAATCCAGCAAAAAAAAAAAAAAAAAAAAAAAAAAAAAACGCTCAGAAACCCATCAGGTAAGATGCCAGTACAAAATAGCAATGCTTTAATCCAGAAGTTCAAAAAAGACTGTGTTGATGCCAGTGCGTTGTCAGCAGCAAACCTAACAAAAAATGTGTAACTATTAATAAGATATAGTCAGATACAAGGGTGAAATAATTCCCCAATGTAATAATCCACTTCTATTTTTTTATTGGAAAAGAAAGAATTTAATGCAATGTTGGCCAGCTCCTCAGATGCGACAGCCAATCAATAAATGAGCTTTATGTTTTTAGCATGTTTGTAAACTTCAAGTAATTTTAATTTTTAATGCCTCAAATGTTCTGGGATTTTAAATTTTGAAAATCTGGGAAGTCCCAATGTTGAATAATTGGCAAGTACATAAGGCCATATAAATAACTCTCTCAGTCTTGCAAGCTATTAGGTCCCTGATGTCAAAAAAGACGGGCGATTAGCCAAATTGTTTGGCCTTATGTATAGATTTGCAGAGCAACTGCCACAAATGTAGCAGCCTATTGGTAAGCAGAGATTGGTGAACCATACCTGATGTTCTGCAAAAAGGCAAGTGAGACTAAAGTTAATTACTACAGAATGTCAAAAAAGTTTTAGCTGGTGTATGCACTACCTCCCCAATATACTTTTGGAGGTCCTACGGACACAGGAAAATCATCTTTCCTCTGGGAAAACACTGCAGAATGCAGCCATATATATGCTGTCGTAACAAAGAAAATGGTACATCTTCCTTACTGTATTCTGCATGGGAGGACATACTACTAGCTACCTGTATGACTGCCTCCAAAGGAGGCTGGCTAAGATACCACTACTAGGGACTGGAGACCCAATCTCACCAAGGCATCTTCAGAAACAGATGCTGTGGACGTCTTCCCCTCCAGTGCCCTTTTTGGGAGTCTTCCTTCCCTTGACCACCTCAAGATGATGCATCTTTGAGAGATTTCTTCGAAGCGTTTCCCCCGAAGTGAAAGGATATTCACACGTACCTTAATTTCTTCTGCATCAGCCATGCTCCAAGTGAGACTTCCAGCTTCTTCTGGTATTTAGCTCAAAACCCTAACAAAACTAATGGCATGCCAAAGGATGAAATTCTAACCAAAATAGGCACAAACTTGGGGAGCGATTACCTTTATACAGGATATGCCAAGCTCTTCTGGTCTACATACATACAATTCCCTGCAAATGCATTAAAACTAATGCTGCACAGCAAAAACATGCATCTTCCATAATGGGGCATTTATCTGTCGCACACCATTTTTGTGATGCTATAAATGACCTCTTAAAGAATGCTTGTATCCTCACCTGCATCTGGAAAACTGGGCCAGATGTTAGCTTGTGGTGGATTCTCACATCAGGAATACTGCGGCAGCAGTCTTCCACACCAGGAATATCCACAGTATTGCCTGAGCAAATATTGACTCATTAAATCATCCTGGATCTCTCCCCAAATACTTTCTACAACACAACTAGAAGGAAAGGAATAGGACACTACATATAGAGAAATAAGTTATTCCAATGGAAGTAGAAAATGTCCACCCTTCCAAGCCCTGCAGCACAGTGCAACAGGAGGGAAGCTGGAGATTTGCCAGAGGTGAGCAGAAGCTCAGAAGCTCCTAGTTGCCGTTTAGAAACCTGAAAACCTCTCTACTCCACTGCTAGTGGCCTTTAAGAGGGCTCTTTTCAAGTTGTTGCAAGCAATTACGTTCCCGGACTCCTTGCACAACCCAATGCCAGCACTGTCTTTGTAGTCTATGGTGAAAAACATTCATGGCTTCTACAGCCTATTAAATGTCTGAATGCCTGGTATAAGCTGCATTTGCTAAAGTTATGCATGAGATATTTCCCATTGGTCATTAGGGCATTTCTTTGGGTGGTCCAACGCAGCTGTAACACGGTGGATCAGTCTGAGTAGTGGAAAGGTACCTGTTCTGTCCAGTAAATGAAAACCTGGTGCTCAGAGGTACAAGGAGGATTTTGTCCAGCAACTGTTATGCGTCAATTCCAGAAGGATCTACGAGTCACTGGATCTTTCTTGTGTGGCCTTCATTAGGGAGAAGGCTAGTAAGAGGGCTGTATACCCTACAGCTGTGATGAACACCCTTGCCAACAATGACTAAATATATGCTGGTCTGAAGGCAAAAAGGTTTTCAAAAGGATGGAGCTTTCCTCCAGCAGACATTCTTCACTTTCTGCACTGCCCTGCATTGCTGCATCTCACTAACTTGTCCAGAAAAATCTAGTCTCTGGAGGCAATCCGTTATGATATCTAGCTTCCTTTGAGCTCACACTTTAGGGAGGCCTGATGGAAGCAATGGTCTATGTGTGGAATTGAAGCGCACGCTCCCCATTCTCAGCTAGGTTAAAGGATACCAGGCACTCTGAAAACTTCAGGCAACATTTAGCTGAAAGGCCAAGGATGCAAGCTGGAAATGGCAGGTCTCCACCCTGAATTCAAGGTATCGTTGGTGCTCCATGCACAGTAGAACAAGAAGATAAACACTCTTCCGATCAAATATCACTAGGAATGCAGAGAGAGAAGGAAGGTAAAGAGATGCAAAAGCAAGTGTCTTGTATTTTGGAACTTTTCAAGAACAGCTTCTTAACAGTTACAAAAACCAGTCTCCAAGGCATGCCCTCTTTGGGTGCCGGAAGCAGCACAGTAAAAACATGAAACTTCTCTTCCGTAGACATCTTTCATTGCTCCTTGAGCCAATTGATGAGGGGAATTGTTGGCACCCTTGTTCCTTTGGAATGGGAAGCACTCCCATAATAGGATCAATAACCAAAGCCAAGATACCAATAGACCAGAAGCCAGCCGGAAGCCTTTTAAAGCCAATTTAAAATGTGCACAAAACACACACTAAACACAAATGTAGACAATTAAAATACAGCACTTTCATTTCAAACAAAACAAAAACGCTGTATTTTAATGGTCTGCGTTTGTGTTTACTGTGCATTTTGTGCACATATTAAATTGGTTTTAAAAGGCTTACGGCTGGCTTCTGGTCTACTGGTACCTTGGGTTTAGTTATTGATCTCATTTTGGTACCTTGTGGCTGTTTTTTCTTTTTTTTTTTGTGTGTGCTACTCCCACAATAGGAATATCTGAAGTCTGTGTTGCACTAACGTGATATTATATTCATCATACAACTATATGGGACTCAACAGTCTGAGAAAAGGCTTTAACCCCTCCCCAAGTGACAGGGTGTGTGTGGGGTCTGAAGTAGGATTGGGGTTAATGACACAGGATTACTGACCATAGCACTACCCATTTTCTTCCCTTACTCTGCTCAAATTACCCTTTTCCATTTTAATTTCCTACTTGCTTTCCCATTTGTTGACCACCAGGCACGCTCCCATGACTCTGTCCATTCACTCTACCAGCAGTAACATGACTAATTACTCAGGCACAGCCAATGATGAAGGTATCAACCAAGCACATATGAAGAATGTTCATACCGTGGCCTTATGCAGACCATCGGCCTTACACCAACAAACTCCTTTTTTCCCCAAAGGATCCACAAAGCCGGGCAAGTACCTCATAATACTGCCATCACTACTGCTTTGGTATGTGCAAAGAATCATTTAGTTTCATCAACACTGACTACTCAGACAGGTGTTTAGTGTTAAAAGGTAGTCTTGGAATTTTTCTGATTCTTAGCATGGGGCTATATCTGAAAATTAACAAGTCATCAGCATACAATACCAAAGGCACAGACTGAAGGTCAAAGGGAAGCTTACTTACAAAGACGGAGAAAAGTGCTAGAATGGAGCCTTTGGAGGCACCTGTCCGGACAGGAGATACTGAAGTGACTAAGCAGATTCTAACAGAAAATTATCTTATGGACAAGTCGCTAGCAGAATGTTTCTTTACAGACCAAGAACCTATGCCATGAAAAGAACAAAAAGAAATGGCCTTAGAAATCCAGGATGAGATGCCTTGCTTGGAAACAGCCAAACTCAAAGTCCTCGGATGAAAAGAAACAACGCTCCTCAGACTTGCAAATTGATGTTTTTAGCCAAATACTTTCTCACTAAAGAAGCTTCTCACTGGCAGACTGTGGGGAAGGAACATGAATACACGGGTTAAGGGAGAATTCATTGACAATCTTGGGCATAAAGATTAGTTCAAAGAGTGAACCTGTCTCTGTGAAAAGAGAACAGCCATGACAGCCTGAAGTTCAGATACACTCTTGGCTGAAGCAAGAGCCAAAAGAACAGTCCTCCAACTACAATGCTGCAAGGAAGCTGAAGAAACAGGTTCCAAAGAAGCAGAGTCAAATTCTCAAGTACAAAACAGAGGTCCCAAAAAGGCAGAACAGGCTTTCTGGAAGGCCTGATATGCAGGACGTCTTTAAGAAATTGCTTTACCTCAAACCAACAGGCCAAAGGAGGATTCAAGGGCAGACAAGCAGGAACTGCTGATAGATGAGCTTTAAGTGAAGAAAGGTCAACCCAGCATGGAGATCATCCAAAGAGAACCAGAGAAACCAGATGGCAAGAGGCACCAGAGAATCTTTTCCACTTGGACATATTTGATGATCTGGTAGGGGACTTCCTGACCTTCTGCAGAACCTGGAGCACGTCATTAAAAATTTGCCTAAAAGGAATCAAGACCCCATCACCCAATGCCATTCGAAGAGTGCACAGGTGAGGCTGGACAAAAACCATACCTTGTCCTGTGTGAGAAGACCCGCTTGGTACAACTTGCGGTGACCGTCCCTGGCCAAGTGAGAAAAAGCAGAACCAACGATGTCCAGCCAAAAGGGAGTCACCAGCAAGACGTTGAGAAAGTCCTGCCTGATCTTGTGCAGAACTCGAGGCAATGGAGAAAGGGGGAGAAGGCACGCAGAAACATTCCCTTCCAAGAAAAAGACAAGGCATCCACTTTCCAAGTCAGAGGACTTTGAACTCTGAAACAGAACAGAGGCAGTTCTCTTCAGACGGAGGGCAAAAACATCTACCTGAGGAATACCCCCATTGATGTACTATGTCCAGGAACATCTCTGTGAAGTCATTCATGCACCTGTGTTCTAGATCTGTCACTAGATTATGCTCTGAGGGAATATAAACCACCAGAAGTCACTTGATATCAGATAGATCCCAGACCTAAAGAGCTAACCTGCAAAGGTGGGAAGGCCTTGTACCCCCCCCCCCCAACTTGACTTAACCACATCACAGTGGTATTGTCTGAAGACTGAAGAGGCTGGGGTGGAAAGTAAATAAAAAGCATGCAAAGCCAGAGGTCTCTTACCTCTTATATTGACATGGTCTGAACTCTGAGGAGGCCACAGACCCTGGACATTTAGGGCCAAACGAAGCTTCCCAATCCAAACCTGAGGTGTCCATGAATAGTTCCTGAAAAGGACATACAGGGTGAAAGGGAAGGGCCAGACAGAGTTTTTATGAATCCACCAATAAAGCTAGAGTTTGAGACAAGTAAATGAGCAGGGAACTCCACTGTGGCTTCAACAGTGCCACCAGATTTGAGGTACCACTGAAATTTCCTCATATGAAGCCTGGCGAGAGGAAGCGCTGCAATAGAGGAGGTCATACATCTCAGAACCCAGAGAAATTTCCCAGCTGTGAGACAGGACAGAAGAGAGAGAGACTGGAATAAAGGCAGTCAGACACAAAACCTTGGGAGCTGGAAGAGAAGTCAGTAAGGGAATAACCTGAAGCACACCTGAGGAAAAAACTATGCTGGGAGGGCATCAGAACAAATTTCTAGAGATTTACGGTAAACTCCAGGCTGTGTAAAAGACAAGTGATAAAACTGGAGATCCTGCAACAGACTGCTGGGATGAGGAGCTTGAATAAGGTCACCAAGAAAGGGAAAAATCTGCATTCCCTGAAGCTTGCAAAAAACAATGACAGGAGCGAAGCATTTTTGTGAACACCCCTGCAGCAGTAGAAAGGCCAATGGGCAAAGCAGAGAACTAAAAATGGGTTAAAACAGAAAAGCAGAGAGACAAGGGGAAGGAAAGGTCAAACAGAGACAGGTTTGTCCTAAAAAAAAAAAAAAAGGCTTTCGAGATGGAGTCTGAGTGGATTTAGTACAAGAAATGCACCTAGAATAAATTTTTACCTTTAGGGAGTGGGCTAGTCTGCCTACAATCAAAGGCAGACTTAAAAGTGGAATTCCTCTGAAATCTGGGGGTAAGGGTGACAAATATGCGAGTTCCTGAAAGACCTTGCCTTTATCCTTTAAGGAATTAAACAGGTCAGCAGCTGCCCAAAAAAGACTTCTGTTATCCAGAGGGGCATACAAAAGTCTGGCTTGATCAGCTAAGGCCTGAAGATGCAGACAAGAATAACGCCTCATCAGAACCAAAGGCAGCAGCCCTGGAAGAAGCATCAGTTGCATTTTATGGAGCGACTGGCAGCCTGGGAATTGGACCCAAGCAGGAAAAGAGCTGAAGCCTTCCCATCATTATCAGGAAGGTCAGACACCACCTTAGCTACCAGAGAGAACCAAAACATAACTTAGTTATGTAGGTTTAGTAATTAACAACCCTAAGTCAGTTGGCAGAAACATTTTTAATCCAACCTTTCCATAGCTCAACTGTCCTCATCTGAAAGCTCAGTAGATGGCAACAGCTTAAAACATTTAACAAAGGAAACAATCAGTGAAGGATGAGCAGAAGGGCACCTATGCAAAACGTTGCAATCTTCTGGCACCTTGTAGAACCAGTCAGGTTTCTTAGGAAATGGAGGCTGAGAAACAGAAGCTACAGAGGCAGCAGTAAAGGTGTCCAAAAGGGCTGACAAAACAAGAGGAATGGACAATGGCTTAGGAGACTCCATTTGTAAAACCTCATACCTCTTCTGAATGTCAGAGACCTGGAAGCAATCCCAATTAAAGTACTCTATCATATGAGCAACAGTATCTCCAAAGGATAATTCTTCCAAAGGGGAGTCTGGGCTCAAAGAATCCTATCCCTCTAAACCATAGTGGAGGGGGGAAACAATTTGAGAGGAGTAAGCAAGGGATTCCTCCTCAGAATTCAAGTTCTCATCTGAGGAACACAATTCCCTGGCCTCTTAACAGGAGTGGAAGACCAGGAAAGGGCAGGAACAGACACCCTTCAGGAGGCTTTAAGGTCATTAAAGCATTAAACAGACCCAGAATAAAACCCTGACATTCATGTTGGTGACCTTTAGCAACAAGCATAACATGTTTAATTTTCTGCTTTCCCTTGATTTGGACATCTGCCCTAAGTGCCCCCAGAGACCCAGACATTTGGCAGGATTCAATAATCATAGTAGGGTTCCTTCAATAAAATCCGAGGAATCCCCCCCCCCCAGTACCTCAAATAAATCAGCTGTTTCCCCTCAACTTCCGGAGCAGACACTGGAAAAGCCTGCAAGGATGAGAGAAATTCAGATCCATGTCGGCCTCCATGGAGTTGCAGCAGAGGAATTGGGGAAAGCAGTCTTCAGGACTTTCACCATCTTCCAGAAAGATGTCTGATGGAGGATGGACAGCAACCAAATCAGGCCTAGTCTTTTTGACCCTCATGACAGACGGCTGACCCTTGGGATGGGAGGATTCCTCCACAGCACCCTGAGCCAACAGTTTAACTCAATGCTTCTCAAGGTATTATGGACAAGGAAAATAAGCAACATAGGGTCTTGGGGACAAACGCTTGACAGAACATCAAGTATGGTCGTGGGAACAGCCTAAGCAAAGACACTGGTCGTGATGGGTTTTATGGGGAATTTGCCTCCCACACATTTTCCCTTCTTGTATGACAAACAAATGCAATACAAAATCAAAAAGGAGATAAGAAACCCCAACAGGGCACTTGTCTGAAGACGGCTTGGTAACCAACACAGCAGAAGGGCATTCAGATGTTAGACAATGGCACTTGGACTGGCACAAAGTTGATTGTTTGCATCCATGTTACCTTTACTGCTCTATGTGGGGAGCGATGTACAGTGACTAACATCCAACGGCTTTGGTATACTGGCTAGACAGTGGGCTATCCTTAGATCCCTTCCGTAAAGAATACTGCTACACCGATATAAACAGACATTGTTCTGAAGAGATTGTAGTACGATAGTTAAGTTTCTGGCAGCTAAGTTTGGGCTTGGATGGAAAGAATGGTGATTCAACTTAATGAGGCAAGGTGTGCAAGTCTGATGTTCTACTGAGATTTAGGTCTGAGGAATATTACAGTGAGGTTCTGAACTGTGAAAGGAGATGGGCAGTGGTTACTGAAAGCTGGTGGTAGTATATTAACATTCGAGATTTTAAAGGGGTTGGTAGTTAACTATCAGGTCATGAAGTGAGTGTTAAGAGTGGGTATTAGGATGTGCAAGTTCTATAGTTAGCTGCAAAAGATCTAGATTTGCAAGAAATTCTGTGATGTCATTATCACTAAACATTCAGATCAAGTCGCCCATGAGTGTTTTCAGGTTTGTTAATGTTTGAGAGAACATTACGAGTGATTCGGTGGAACTTTTTAATGAATGATGATGGTGGCAGTGGAGGAAGACAGACTACAGCAAAGTGGTTAAAGGAGAACGTTTAACAGCCAGATAAACTCAGTGTTGGGAGATATTTAGATCAGTTATCAAGGCAATGACATACACACGCATGTCCCAAAATAATGGGAAGTTTGGAGGAAATTGTTGTTTTGGTAATAACCTACAATGACATATTGATCTACAGGATGCATTAGACTGCCAAGCACTGAACAAGTCGCTCAACATTTATGAAGTGAGGACTCTGTTGCTAAACCATCTTTCATGGATAAAGACGTCCCTTCTCCCTTCTCTTTGATATAAGCTCCTCTGCTACAGCACCTAAGCCCATTCTTAGTGTTTTCATACAAGTCCTACGAAAATATAAAAAGCATGCACAGAAGATAACGGGCACAATGATAAAAGGACAGAACTGACATGAGATGACCGTATTCATTCAACTCCTGTCAGAATTCATTCATTCTTTCATGGTTCAGAAGATAAGCACTGCGCCAATTATCCGTGACAAACCAATCACATCTTCCTCCCAAGAACTTTGGGGTCAGTTTTATATTATGCAGCCAAACCAGTCTGCCCACATTATTTTAGCTCACCTACTATGAGAGCCAGTGAGATTTCTACACCCTTCCTTTCCTTTAACCTATCAATTATACTTTCAGTGTTCTTCCAATAACTGCAGGGGCAAAGTCTAAACTACACGCTCAAACCATCACTTGGGAGAAGCAGAGTAATTATCACTTATGTCCTCCAGATTCATCTTAAGCTACTGAGATGACTCCTGGTACGATTCCCTGTCCTTGCAGTGATCCATGTCACTTACTATGGAAAGGGATTTGGACTGGGCTATCTGCAAACTTTAGCTCACCAAAAGCAACACTGGGAAGTCTTTTCTTTGCCTAGACTCAGTTTCCAAACAACTTAGAAACTACAAGGTTCTAAGAAATTCTATTCTGAACACACAACTACTCCACACAAAAAAAAATATCTTTAAATTTAACAGCAATGTTCACAGAACGTCAGCAAATTGACTTCTAGGGTGACAAAACACATATAACTCTTAAAATACAGAAAAATTAACACTAATCAAGTTAATTATTTTTAGAAGTATATGGAGAGATGCAAATGATAGGTTTTCTGGCAGACAGCTGTGTGATGCATTTTACTCAAGAATGTCACAGGTTTTGGCTATATAAAAATATCTGAGCATTTAAGGTCCCTGCGTTGTCTATTAGGAGTACTTCATCTTGGCTGACGAAGCAGTTAACGCAGAGATCAGTCTTGCAGGATGAACAGGGCCTCTACCAAAGGAAAGCCAAGAAACACTAAAAGGACCGTGGTACCATCAGGTTTAGATTCCTATTCATTAGCTTACTGACCAGATCCTGTAAGGTTGGACAAGGACCACACTCCACAATGGTGTATGCAGTGTGGTCTCCCTAAGACAACCAAGATGAATATGAGGGGAACAGCCTCTGCAATATGCTCAGGTGTATGGATGAGCTTGTTACCTCAGCAAGAGCATTACCACAAATATGTGCAGACAAATGGACAGTGTTGGCCAACCCCTCCTTAAGCAAAAACTGTTTTCAGCACCTGATCTAACAAAGAAAACTGGATGTTGGACTGGTAGCTGAAGGACAGATGCTAAAATATGGTAGAGAACACACTTTTGCAAGTAATATCTGAAGCTCTGGACTCCTGGCAGATAGAGCACTGTGGTCTACGGGTTCTGTACTAAAGCTGCAGACTACACAGGACTCTAGGATGCTTGCTCAGGATTTCATCCCATGCAGCTAGGACTTTTAACAGAACCCTGCCTTCTACAAAGCTAATGGAGTAAGAGTGCTTACAGGCTGCATAAAGAGCATCCTTGAAACAGCATGAATGGGGATGGGAACACCTCTCCTCAAAAATCAAGGCATTTATACAGATAAAACATGGTATGAATGTATCAGGGGAAAACAAGGTAAACAATAATTTTCAACTCTTTCCCATCTAGTCCAAGTAGAATTTCACACTTCCTAAATTTCTGACCATGCAGTTTAAACAAATGTTTGCACATCAAACTATTAAAAAAATACAAAAAAGTTAAATTATGAAAGTTACTCAACAGACACTCCTCTTCACAATGGTGCTATCAGTATGTTAGCCAAAAAATACCAGTTTTACACTAAAAAATGTGCAGATTTTTACCATTATAATTATACAAACTATGAATATGTTTTGCCATAATCGATTAGTATGAACTTGTTTGCACAGATGTGTTCAATTTGCTACACAAACGTTTGGAAGATGCCATTTTTGAAATCTGTACGCATATTTGCATACTTAACGGATACATAAATGTTATCTGCAAAGTAGTGCTAATTAGACAACTATCAGTGCAAAGTTTATCCAAATTTGTGCTGACACCATGAAGTATCATGAGAACACCTTCTGGTTTAATATAAATGACACATTTATATTTCATGAAAATAACATTCTCCAGTATCAAGTACTCAATCTGTCCAAGGAGCCATTCCTGACCTGTATGATGACTAGGTATTCAAAATGTTGTCCCACAATGTGTCTAGGTGGACAATGCCAGAAATGTACATAGAAATATGTATACATGAGTGCAAATGTTATTATTAAAATATACATTTCCACAAAGTGGGGGCAGGCAGAAGGTATTCGTGACAACTTTTGCAACATGCAAACTTTGATTTGACACCATGAAGTACCATAATACCTATGAGCATTATACTCAATATTTCTTTACCTATCTCTTGGAGCCTAAAATATTATCTTTAATAGTGTCCATGGATCCTATGTCTTCATTAATCCACATACCATATGAATTACTTAAGTTATAGCTAATTTTTAACTTGATGTCTCTTCTTACTATGTTATCCAAAATTGTTACTATGTAATGCAAACCTAAATCTTGTCTCAGTTATGAAGATGTTTTTCTTTTTTTCCTTGAACTTTCTTGTAACTGATATGTTTAAACTTTTGATTACCTTACCATGTTATTTTGAAATAGTTGAAATGTAACTCAAAACCTTTTGTACTGTGGAGCTTTTCTCCCCGGGTCTCTGCTGAAAAGGGATATGTATCCAGTTGGACTAACCCGGTAAACAAATGTAAAATAAATAAATAAATAATAAATAAATAAAATAAATATACGCGTGTGTACATATTTTATACACATACATGTATAATCATGTTTACACAGATATACTTCACTTCATCTAAAACTCATCTGACTTTCATTTGACAGAGACATTTGACTGACTCGTTTACCAGACAGCTTACAATGCTAGATGTACTAGATTTTACACCACAGACATGCACACTTACACTAATGACTAACTCTTTCCAGAACTTAAAACTACTTACTTACCCCTCAACAGAATCCGGTAAATATAAAACCAAACTAGATGGGGGGGGGGGGGGCTGTGCCCTCCAGACCCCCCTAACTATATACACTAACTCAATGATCGCACTACGGTGTGGAAAGGGCATATACCTCTTACCTGCCTTACAGTACTCTACAAGCTGTCACTACTGCTGGGAACACACAACATCCACCATATTACTTTAGATAAGGGGTTCCCAAACTGTGCGCTGCACATACCTCCCATTTCCCCGCAGTTATTTTAAAAATTTTTTTTGAGCTGACATCAGCTCCATGAGACAGCTGTCAGCCTGTCGGAATCGAGGTCAAGTCTCAACATGCATCTATTTCCGGCTCACGCACGCATCCTTTTCCAAATGTTTTGAACGCCACGATGCAGGTCTGGTGGTGCTGGTGGATTTATATGAGCTGCAAGACGGAGGATGAGGAATGAACGTTTCGGAGTGGTGATCGCTACTGTGAGCTGCCAACAGAGGAATGGACGTTTCAGAGACATGGAAGCTGCGTGTGTGTGAGAGAGTGTGTGTGTGAGTGTGTGTGTGAGTGTGTGTGTGAGTGTGTGTGTGAGTGTGTGTGTGAGTGTGTGTGTGAGTGTGTGTGTGTGAGTGTGTGTGTGAGTGTGTGTGTGAGTGTGTGTGTGAGTGTGTGTGTGAGTGTGTGTGTGAGTGTGTGTGAGTGTGTGTGAGTGTGTGTGTGAGTGTGTGAGTGTGTGTGTGTGTGTGTGTGTGAGTGTGTGTGTGAGTGTGTGTGTGAGTGTGTGTGTGAGTGTGTGTGTGAGTGTGTGTGTGAGTGTGTGTGAGTGTGTGTGTGAGTGTGTGTGTGAGTGTGTGTGTGTGAGAGTGCGCGTGAGAGTGCGCGTGAGAGTGCGTGAGTGCGTGAGTGCGTGAGTGCGTGAGTGCGTGAGTGCGTGAGTGCGTGAGTGCGTGAGTGTGTGAGTGCGTGAGTGTGTGAGTGTGTGAGTGTGTGAGTGTGTGAGTGTGTGAGTGTGAGTGAGTGTGAGAGTGTGAGTGAGTGTGAGAGTGTGTGTGAGAGAGTGAGAAAAAGAGAACTAATAGAAAATCCAGCTGTCATTGCTAGAACCATATGGGTGCAACTGCAAATTTCAACCTAGTTTCCTATGGGAATTGAGCTCCTAGCCTTGCCAACAAACTAAGACTCCTAATGTTGGTGTGGAAAAATAGCGTATGTATGAGAAGACATCTTGTATTTTATGTTTTTGTGTTTGGTACGCTTTGAATGCAGATTATTTACCATTTTTAAAGTGACTTTTGTGGGAAGCATTTAGAGTTGTAGCTTAACTCTATATGAAATGGTAAATTTGATTAACTTTAGCTTGTTTTGACATTACTCTGCAGTCATCTTTATACTTAGCTGTAAAAGTTACTCTAGGTGGTTTGCAACAAATTGTGTAACATGTTTGGGGGTGTGCTTTAATGAGCAGTTTGTACTTTTTTTTTCTGAAGTCATGCTTTGTGTTGATTTGACTTTCTGGTGTCTGCTGTTTTGTCTTTCCAATTCTGTTCTCATAATGTGTTTGCTATATAATTGTGCTTTGGTGTTGTACTATGTACTGACATTGTGTCACAGTGGGGTTGCCTCACTAGTCAGTGTTCTTTTCTTATTCTGCATGGTGCTAATTCTTCTGTCAGTTTTAGACTTGCATTACTTGCATTAAATTCTGCTGTTGTGCGATTGTTAAACAGTGAGATTTCTGCTATGTGAAGTTGCAGTACTGTTGAATGGTACTAAATTTGTTCTTTAATGCTGAGCCGTCATGAAGTACTTTTCATGTTTTCAGATTGTAGGCCTGTTTTGTGGTGCAAATGTGTGCACTTTGAGATCAAATATGTGCTCTCTTAAAACTTGATGTTGATTGTACTGTAGTATTAAAGACTGATGGGCAGTGCAAATTGTGTTCAGTCAATTAAATTGAAGGCTACTGCTTGACAACAGCTTAGTCGTTAAATGCTTACTTGTGATGCAGAAGACTGTGGGTTCTACTCCCACAGTCTGTAGATGCATTGCTGATACTGTTCTGTTGTACTTTTAAAGGGGGCAGGGTGTAACAAGTCAAGGGTGTAGCTACAGATAGAACAGAAGTGAGCAAATGTCATGCACAAGGGCATTTGTGTCTCAGTGGAAAGAGCAAAAAATATTCACCCAAACTCAGGAACAGAAAATCAGAATGATAATATTCTGTGCTGCACTATAAGAAAAAAGTGTGCGTGGAAGTAGACTTTTATGATGGAAGTGTTCTGTACTGGGCAGTTTTGTCATTGGTTTATTTTGTTTCATCGCCTACTACTGTAAAAATGTTCAAACAGTAAATTTAAAATGCACTAAGTCTAACAAGTGTGCTAGATTGTACAAGGAATACGATTCAAAGTCAGGAAGGTGCATCAAAGAATGCATGTATGTTTCTTGTTTTGTGTGCAAAGGGCCTATGATTTGAAAACGGCCCAGAGGTCATCTTTATCCACCACTGGCCGGATGCATTTTCTTTGGATATGGTGTGGGTTTCAATGCTGTTTCAATGAATGAAAATTTCAAGCGCAGAGAAGTTTTAATGCCAAGTCTATTTTCATTCTGTGTGAGACAGTATTACTTTGTTTAGCAAATATCTATTAGTGTTTGTGCATTGTGCTATACAAAATGTAAAAGTAAATACCAAATAAGTAAAGCAGTATACATGCACACATTAGCGTTTATGCTAAATGGGATGAAATAGCCACGTAATAGGACATTGGAATGGCTGCAGGGGACTCTGGTGCCATATTTTGGTTATCTGTTCTTCAGTTTGCGTTTGAAAGTTGGTACCTAACCCTTTTAATTAAAACAAATTAGTTATTTCGCAAGGTATACTTGTTAGAATTTGACAGGGAGGGGGTGCCTTGGGGAAAATGTGGATTCAGTAAGGGAGCAGAGAATCGAAAACATTTGGGAACCACTGCTTTAGATACTTCCCATAAAAACGGGAAGAGACATACCCACATTTAGAAACACTACGTTCTACATGACTATTGGTATTCTGACAGTCAGCACTAACTTACAGTACTTCTTTTTATCACAAGCAAGTCCACAGTTGCAGGAAAACCCACATAATGTCTATTGTTTAAAAGTCAGTGAAATGAGTTGTCAGTAACTGGAACTTTAGGTGATTTGGTCTGGGGAAAATGAAAGTCAGACAAATTAGTTTTAGGTGAAGTAGATCCATTTACACACATACACACACACATACATATATATATATACACACACACATACACACATTAGATCAAGTTATAAAACAAATTAAAAATGAGACAATTTGACAAAAAATGTTTCATTTCATGGCTATTTCCTTTGGGTAAGCAGCCTTTCTTGATATTTAAGCAGTGCAGTATTATGAGATGCTGTGCCTGTTTTAACTAATGTGGAAACAGCCAGAGATTTATAAAAATAAGCAAATGTGTACAAACCACACTTACTGTTAAACAAGTATAAATATCTGCAGACTGTTAGACATCAGGTGGTAATCTTTCATTTGAAATCATGAAGAACCACAAAGTCCTTGTGTTACTAACAGCAACATTAATGTAGCACACTTTCATAATCTGTGAAAAACATCAGTCTCACTGACTACCTTCTTAGGATAAGAAGACATTCCTAACCCGTGTGCTGAATAACCCAGCAAGACTCAGCTCCAACATGCTTTTATGTGGACAATAATACCAAGTTAAGTACTCACCATAAAGTACAGTTGTGCATACCTACCATAAATGTAGATGTTAGAGTGTCTTCACTGTTGCAGTCATAACTGTAGGGTACTCCCGCCAGCAGGCAGCCCGAGGTCGGCCAGAATATCAAAGTCTGGGTCCGGCGTCGGCTGTATCAGCAAGTACCCTGACGTCAGAACGCATGGGTATAAAGCTGACAGCAGACGCTATCTTCTCCAGCCTTTCTTGCCCCTGATGTCAGAAGCCCCCATAAAACCAAAAGGTGTCCCAAGGGAAACACAAATACACCAGAAAGGTAGTGGAAAAGGAAACAAAGTAAGCAAAAAGAAAAAAGAGAGGTCTGGAGGGAGGGAAACACCGACTGCAACAGTGAAGACACACTAACATCTACATTTATGATAGGTATACACAACTGTACTATGTTCTTCGTGTTTCACTGTTGCAGTCATAACTGTAGGGTAGAATCCCAAAGCTGGGAACACGGGAGGAGGTTATGAAGAAGGAGCAGCTAGAAGACCCTGCAAAACAGCAGAGGCAAAAGCCTGCCCTAGACTTAGAGTACAAAGGGAGGTTATAGTGCTTGGAAAAGGTATGCACAGAGCTCCAAGTGGCAGCCTTCAGAATGTCCTTGGTAGGAACACCTATGAGAAAGGCTGCTGAAGTGGCAGCTGCTCTAGTAGAATGAGTCCTGAGAGTACCTGGAATCTGTTTTCCATGAAGAGAGTAACAATATCTTATTCCATGAGCAATCCATTTGGAAATAGTTTGCTTAGAAATAGCTTTACCTAGAGAACTGGAAGCAAATGAGATAAGCAATTGATCCGATTTTCTGAAATCTTTAGTTTTGTCCAGGTAAAAACGTAGTTGCCTGTGTACGTCCAATAAATGCAAAATACTTTCCCCCTTATTTTGGGGTTTTGGGAAAAAGGTAGGAAGGTGAATAGTCTGATTTAGAGCCACTCTAGAAACTACCTTAGGCATAAAAGTAGGATTGGTCCTCAAGGAAACTCTGTCCTGATGGAAGATGAGGTATGGTTCTACGGCCATGAGGGCTTGTAACTCAGACACCCTTCTGGCAGAAGTCAAGGCCAACAAGATAGCTGTCTTCCAGGATAAGAACTTAATATCCGCAGAGGCAGCAGGCTCAAAAGGAGGCAAAGTAAGCTTTTCCAAGACATAGTTGAGATCCCAAGGAGGGACAGGAGGAGATCTAGGTGGTCTTAAATTCTTAGCTCCTCTCAGAAATTGTCTAACCAGCTGGTGGGGAAAAATGGGAGGATCGCAATTGAAATGAGCCGAAATAGCAGAAGCATGAATTCTAATGGAAGAAAAGGAAAGACCTTTAATCAAAAGGTCTGAGAGATAAAGTAAAATGGAGGGAATATCAGGTATTAAAGGATCAGAGCCACGATCCTGCATCCAAATACAAAATCTTTTCCATTTAGAAGCATAAGATTTCCATTTACTAGGACGCCTAGCTTCCAAAAGAATATCCAAAACTTGTTTAGGAAGAGAAGAAGGAATCAATTTGCCTTTGATGAGCCAAGCTGCCAGGCAGAGAGTCTTGATTTGAGTGAAATACCTGACCCTGATGCTGGGACAGTAGAGAATGGGTCAGAGGAAGACTCCAAGGGGGTTCCAAGCAAAGGTGCAGTAGAGTTGGGTACCAAAACTGACGAGGCCAATTTGGAGCTATCAAAATGATCAGTCTGGGTTTGTCCAGCTTTATCTTTAGCAATACCCGAGGTAGAAGAGGAAGAGGAGGGAAGGCATATCCCGAAAGATTCCTCCAGCTGAAGGACAGGGCATCCACTTTCCAAGCTGTCTTGTGGAAGGACCTGGCGCAAAAAAGAGGCAACTGATGGTTGAGATGGGATGCAAACAGATCTGAGGACAGCCCCAAACTGCAGTTATCTTGCTGAATAAATTGGGATCCAACATCCATTCGTGAGGATCCAAAATGTTTCTGCTTAGGCTGTCTGCCAAGAGATTCTGATTTCCTGGAATGAACTGTGCCTGAAGATCCAGATTCAAATTTAGGGCTGTGTTCCATAAAGTCATGGCAAGTCTGCAAAGGGGGTAAGAGTGAGAGCCCCCTTGCTTGTTTATGTACCACATGACTGTGGTATTGTCTGTTCGAATTAGCAGAGGTCCTGGCTTCAAGAGAGTCTGGAAGGCTAGAAGAGCATTTTGGACTGCTAACATTTCTTTCAAGTTGATGTGCCATAGAAGGTGTTTGTTTGTCCAACAGCCCTGCTGGCATTTGTCTAGAAAATGAGCTCCCCAAGCATAATCCGAGGCGTCCGTGGTTATGATCTGAGTAGGTTGAGGAAGACGAAAGGGCTTCCCTTCGTTCAAAACACACGCCCTGGACCACCAAAGGAATTCCTTCTGGAGGCAGGGAATCAGTGAAAGAGATTCGGTAGTGCAAAGGACTTCCTCAGAAGCCGGGGCCTGCTCAGCAGCTCCGGACCCATCCAAGACAGAGACTGCAGGATACTTAAGAGTTTTGCAGCATACTGGACTCCAAAAGGGTCCCGGTAGCGGCCTGCAAATCAACAGAAGCGGACAGGGGCTGCAAAAGCACCTCACTGAGTACCGGAGAACTGACTACTAGCATAACGGAAGTGTTGTTGGTAGGTTTGGACCTGTGTGGTCAAGTCTTTCTATACATTTTTTCTGAAGATCTGCTGATGGATGGCTTACAGAAGCCATATCGGAATTCGAAGACTAAGCGAAAATATCTGGCTACAATAAGGGGCCAACGACTGATGGTTCTGGCGCTGAACAAAGCACAGAAGCGACAAAGTACAGTTTTGTACCTACCATAAATGTAGATGTTCGAGTGCGCATACAGCTGCAGTCATCACACTTGGGTTATCCAGCTGTCAGGCGGGTCCTTGGTCGGCCGAATTCCAAAGACTAGGTCCAGCGTCGGTTGTCGCTTCTTCCCTGACGTCAGTGCGGCAGGGGTATAAAAGAGGCAGCCGACGCCATTTTCTTCAGTTTTTCTTGCCCCAGATGTCAGGTGCCTCCAGAAAGGAAGGCAAAACATGATGTTATGCAAACATACATAAGTAGATAAATCAAAACAGTAGTTGCAAGCAAATACACCATAAAGGAATACCCCAAATAGGTTGTATGTTAAAGGTGTTTGGCATAAGCCCTGTCCTAAGAGGGGATGGAGGGAGGGTAAACTGGACTGCAGCTGTATGTGCACTCTAACATCTACATTTATGGTAGGTACAAAACTGTACTATGTTCATCGTGCATACAGCTGCAGTCATCACACTTGGGTAGAATCCCAAAGCTAAGTATGGGTGGCTGGTACTAAGCGGAATTAGGAAGGGCTAGAATGCCCTGCAGGACTGCTGTGGCAAAGCCCGCTTTAGATTTTGAGTATAGTGGAAGGTGGTAGTGCTTAGAGAAAGTGTGCACTGAACTCCAAGTAGCTGCTTCCAAAATGTCCTTGGTAGGGACCCCCCTGAGGAAAGCTGCTGAGGTAGCTGTAGCCCTGGTGGAGTGGGATCTGATGTATATAGGCACTGATTTTCCATGAAATGAGTAACAAAAGTGTATGCAGTGAGCTATCCATTTTGAAAGTCTGTTTGGAAATAGCCTTTCCTTGAGCACCTGTAGCATAGGACACAAAGAGCTGCTCAGATTTTCTGAATGACTTTGTTCTGTCCAAGTAATAACGAAGTTGCCTGTGAATGTCCAAGGAATGTAATAGCCTCTCTCCTTTGTTCTGTGGATTTGGATAAAAGGTAGGTAAATGAAGAGTCTGATTCAAAGCCACACTGGATACTACCTTTGGCATGAAGGTAGGGTTGGTTCGAAAGGAAACCCTGTCCTGATGGAAAATGATGAATGGTTGCACAGCCATGAGGGCCTGTAGCTCCGAAACCCTGCGTGCTGAGGTAATAGCCAGAAGGAAGGCTGTTTTCCATGACAAGTATTGTAGCTCTGCTGTAGCAGCCGGCTCAAAAGGAGGCAGTGTCAGCTTCTCCAATACGAAGTTGAGGTCCCAAGCTGGAGCTGGTGGTTTCCGTGGGGGTTGTATATTTTTTGCCCCTCTGAGGAACTGCCTTAAAAGAGGATGTGAGAATAAAGGAGGATCCGTATTGTACTGTGCTGAAATGGCTGAAGCATGGATCTTGATGGAAGAGAAGGAAAGGCCACTGTTTAACATCTCAGCTAGGTACTGTAAAATCTGAGGTATATTTATTACCCAAGGATTCTGACCCTTAGCTTGATTCCAGGAACAAAATCGTTTCCATTTGGCGGAGTACGTTTTTCTAGTAGAGGGTCTCCTGGCCTCCAAGATGGCATCCTGTACCTCCTTGGAGAGGAGTGTCTGTTGGCAAATTAAGGTATTCTCCATGCAGCTAGATTTAGAGTTCTGAGCTGGCTGTGAAGGGTCTCGTAACTGTGCTGGGACAAAAGAAGAGGAACTTGTGGAAGGATCCATGGTGGTGAGTGTGGCAGGCTCTTTAGGAGAGGATACCAGTGCTGTCGTGGCCAGTCTGGAGCAATGAGAATCATTTGTGGCCTCTCTGCTCTGGTTTTTAATAGGACTTTGGCCAGTAGAGGTAAAGGCGGGAAGGCATAGATGGTCAATGTTGTCCAAGTGAGAGTGTGTCCACTTTCCAGGCCTGTGGATGATGGGTCTTGAGCAGAATTTCTCCAACTGGTAATTTCTGTGGGTAGCAAATAGATCTATGTCTGGCTGTCCCCATGCCTAAGTTATCTTTGAGAAGACTTGAGGATGCAACTTCCATTCGTGTGGGTCTGTCATATTTCTGCTCAAGTTGTTTGCCAGTGTGTTTTCCTTCCCTGGCAGGAATTGTGCTTGTAGTTGAATTTGTAATTCCAGTGCTGTGTTCCATAGGGTCATGGCTTGCCTGCACAGGGGGTATGAATGCGTTCCCCCCTGTTTGTTTATGTACCACATGACTGTGGTGTTGTCTGTCCTTATTAAAAGCTGGCCTGGATGCAGTAGGTCTTTGAAGGTTATAAGAGCATTTTACACGGCTAGCATCTCCTTTTGGTTGATGTGTCGGTGCATCTCTTTTTGGGACCATTTTCCTTGACACCACTGACCTGCCATATGTGCTCCCCAGGCGTAGTCTGAGGCGTCTGTTGTGATGATTTGAGTTGCTTGTGGTAAGCAGAAAGGAAGACCCGTGTTTCTTTGGCATGCTTGAGCCCACCACAAAAATTCCTTTTGAAGGCATGGAATGAGTGGTATAATTGTTTCCAAGCTGTGGCTGTGTTGAGACCATAAGTTTTTTAGGTACCATTGTAGTTTCCTCATATGCAGCTTTGCAAATGGTATTAGTAGGATACAAGATGCCATGAACCCCAGAGCCTGCAGGATTTTCCTTGCAGTTAGCCTGGTTAAAGTTGCCATTCTGTTGAAGTATTGAGACAGTTGCCCTTGTTTGTCTGGCATGAAGTAGGCCATCTGGGTCGTTGTGTTTAAGCTGGCACCCAGGAAAATGATCTGTTGAGAAGGTATTAATTTTGATTTCTTTTTGTTCACCGTGTACCCCAGGCAGTTTAACAGTTTTATTACAAACGCCAGATGTTGCAATAGAATGTCCTTGCTGTCTGCTTGGATCAGGCAGTCATCCAGATATGGGTAGATTTGGATTCCTCGTTATCTGCAGAAGGCAATTACTGACGCCAGGCATTTCGTAAACACTCTGGGCGTAGTAGATAAGCCAAAGGGCAATGCAGAGAATTAGTAATGGGTTGAACCTGCAAGAAATCTGAGGTATCTTCTGCAATCTTGTCTGATAGGGACATGCAGGTATGCCTCCTTGAGGTCCAACGTTACCAGCCAAGACTCCTTTCCCAGCATGGGAAGAAGTTGCTGTAATGTGAGCATCTTGAATTTTGGTACCTCTAGATATGTGTTTAGAATAGATAGGTCTAAGATGGGTCTCCAATCTTTGTCCTTCCTTGGTACCAGAAATAGCATTGAATAAAAACCTTGACCTTGTTCTTTTGCAGGTACCTCTTGTGAATTGCTGTCATATCCATGAGTGGAAATTTGCCTTAGTGCCTCTGCCCATTGATTTTGTGGCAGGTTTGGCATGCCTCTCATTTTTGGAAGGGTGTGAAAGTGGAACCTGTAGCCTCTGTCTATAATATTCAGAATCCATTTGTCCTTTGTAACAATGTGCCAGTTTTTTGAAAATAAGGCCAGTTTTCCACCCAAAGGTGCTGCCATTATAGCTTTGTTTGGCAGGCATAGGGGAAGTCATTGAGTCTGTTTTCTAAATGACTGTGGTCTATTTTCTCCACCTCTTGGGGCTGGTGTTTGCCACTGTCTAGCTCTGTAAGATCCTTGAGGTTGCCCTCTACCCCTTGGGCGTCTGTATCTGCCCCTTTGGGGTCTGTCCGTGGCTGGAAAGGACCAATTTTTTGAAGGCCAGTTTCTGCTGAAGCGTGGAGGCTGCACCTGCAAGAAATCTTTAACTGTTTGCATAGATTTCGCTTTTTCCTCCATTTTCTTTAGTACCTCCTCAGCTTTAACACCGAATACATCTTTTTGTAGTGGTGCATCTAATAACTTTGCTTTGACATGATCTGGTAAGGTTTGATCTCTGAGCCAAGCATGTCTACGTATGACAGACCCCGTGACAGCAGCTCTACGAGGCCTCTAAAGCATCAAAACCACACTGCAAGGTATGTTTCCCCACTTGTTCTGCTCCAAGCAACAAATCCTGCAACTCTTTCAAGTCTGGTTGTTCTGTTTGCGTCATTTTGCTTTTCAGCTGAGATAGCAGGAACTGTTGGTATTTTAACATATGAAATTGACAGTTTAATGCCCTCATGGTTAAAGTGGCTGCTGTATACACCTTTTTCCCCCACATTTCTAATGCTCTGGAATCTCTCTCTGAAGGTAAAGGGTTTTTAGCAGTAGAGGCCTTAATCCCCCTTGGGACCCTGTGAAATTGTTTCTGGGTCAGCAGTATGGCTTTTATAAAGGAACTGGTGAGAATCAGGAACCCGGTAATATGTCTGGTTTAACAGGGGCTGGAGGTAATGAGTCTGGATTAAGACTAGCTTCTGCGTACACATCATCTAAAATATTTAAGACAGGAGGAATAGCCAGGGGCCTATGTTGGGGAAGTAGTAGAAATTCCCTGAGCCTTTTCTTGGAATCTGAGTAAACTTGGCCTTCCCAGTGGAAGTGCTCTCTCAATGTATGCAGGGTTTCCACAAAAGAGTAGTCCAGAGGGGGGGGGGGGGAGACCGAGGGAATAGACTCCTCAGCAACAGAGTCTTCAAATGGGGAATAGGCGTAATCCTGGTCCTCAGAATGGTCTGAGGTAATAGAAGCCTAGTCTGAGGAAGGGTAGTCTCCCTCCAACCTGGGTCTTTTGTCTGAGGGGGGTTGAGAACCCCTGATGAGAGTAATCAAATCCTCAGCCATTTTAAGCATCTGTTTCTTAGGCATGGGGCCTTGAGAGGGGGGACTGAGGACCCTGTTTTTTAATTTTCATTGCAGTTTTAGATTTAGTGAACAATTTAATAGAGGAGGTGGTAGGCCTGAAAACGCCTTCAGAAATAGCAGGCCTCGCTAAATTTTCGGTTTCCCCGCCAAGAGTGGCGTCGGTATCCGCAGTGGGAATGGAGACAGAGGATCCTGCGACTTTGGGTACTGAAGTCGCCGGTAAAATAGTTTCATCAGCAGTCAGGGGCTGTGTAGGCGCCTCACTGAGAACCGGAGAACCAGTAGTCGGCCTAAGTGTGATCTCAATGCAGGCCTCGGATGTCTGTCCTTATCCTTGCGTTTTTGCCTAAAACTGGCGTCTGTGCATCAGACGACATGATCTAATTAAATTTTTTTGCCAAAATAATGAAGGGCGAACTCCGCCTGGCGCTTAATAGTGCACTTGTTAAACCTAGCACAAAAACGGCAGGCCGAGACGTCGTGGTCTGGCCCTAAGCAAGGTATAGAGTAAGAGTGAAAATCCTTATGCGGTATTTGCTTCCCACAAGAAATGCAATTATTAACTGTCTGACATTGGTTTGAGGCAAGAAAAGTTTCCCCAACGGGGTACTTAGCTTTAAAGACGACTTCGGCTGAAATACTATTCATAAATCTCAGGAGCTGGGCGACCGGCACTTGCGAACTGCTTCTGCTTTGGGCACCGCACGGCAAGAAAGACTGAAGAAAATGGCGTTGGCTGCCTCTTTTATACCCCTGCCGCACTGACGTCAGGGAAGAAGCGACGACAACCGACGCCGGTCCTAGACTTTGGAATTCGGCCGACCGAGGACCCGCCTGACGGCTGGATAACCCAAGTGTGATGACTGCAGCTGTATGCACGAAGAACATCGAGGGACGTTGGGGGTCTGGGCCTAAACAAGTGACGCAGTAAGAGTGGAAGTCTTGGTAATGTTATTTGCTTTCCATAGGCGAAAGAATTAACTTTTTCTGACATCAGTTAGTGAAAGAAAAAAGGATCCCAACGGGGTACTTATCTTTAGAAGACTAACTTTAATTCAGTAAACGGAAACTCAGGTAGCGGCCGACTGGCACTCGTGCGAAAGTACAGTTTTGTACCTACCATAAATGTAGATGTTCGAGTGCTAATACAGCTGCAGTAATCACATATGGGTTCTCTGCCGTCGGGCGGGTCCTCGGTCGGCCGAATTCCAAAGTCTTGGTCTGGCGTCGGTTGTCGTTGCCTTCTTCCCTTACGTCAGTGCGACAGGGGTATATAAGTCACAGCAGACTCCATGTTCTCCAGTCTTTCTTGCCCCAGATGTCAGGTGCCACCAAAAGGAAGGCAATAGATAAATTATATATATATATATATATATATATATATATATATATATATATATATATATATAAATATACAAGCAATGCAATTTTATCAAAAAAAGAGTAGTTGCAAGCAAATACACCATAGGAGGATAACCCAAAATAAGTTGTAGGAGGAGGTGTTAGCCACTAGTCCTATACCTAGAGGGGAAGGAGGGAGGGAAACCTGTACTGCAGCTGTATTAGCACTCAAACATCTACATTTATGGTAGGTACAAAACTGTACTATGTTCATCGTGCATACACAGCTGCAGTAATCACATATGGGTAGAATCCCAAAGCTACGCACAGGGTGGTAGGCACTAGGTAGAACTGGGGTGAGCCAGAATGCCCTGCAACAGCAGTAGCAAAGCCTGCTCTAGTTTTGGAATATAAAGGCAGGTGGTAGTGTCTTGTGAAGGTATGTACAGAACTCCAAGTGGCTGCCTCCAAGATATCTTTGGTAGGAACTCCTCTGAGGAAGGCTGTAGAGGTAGCTGTGGCCCTGGTGGAGTGTGGTCTGATGCCTCCAGGGACAGATTTCCCATGATAGGAGTAACAAAATCGTATACAGTGGCCTATCCCCATTTAGAGATTGTCTGTTTGGTAACAGGCTTCCCTTGAGCTCCTACAGCATAAGACACAAAAAGTTGTTGTGATTTCCTGAAAGGCTTTGTTCTGTCCAAATAGTAATGTAGCAGCCTTTCTCCTTTGTTTTGAAGATTGGGGTAAAAGGTAGGCAAGTGTATGGCTTGATTTAAAGCTACCCTGGATACCACTTTAGGCATAAATGACGGGTTGGTTCGAAGGGAAACCCTGTCCTGATGGAAGATAAGAAAGGGCTGCACAGCCATGAGGGCTTGAAGTTCTGAAACCCTACGAGCTGAGGTAATGGCCAGAAGGAAAGCTGTTTTCCAGGACAAATATTGCAAATCTGTTGAGGCAGCTGGTTCAAAGGGAGGCAATGTTAATTTTTCTAGAATGTAATTAAGATCCCAGGCTGGCACTGGTTGTTTCCTTGGTGGTCTTATATTCTTAGCCCCTCTGAAGAATTGCCTTAAAAGTGGGTGAGAGAATAACAGTGGATCCGTGTTAAATTCTGCAGAAATGGCTGAGGCATGGATTTTTATGGAGGAAAATGAAAGTCCACTGTTCAGCAGCTCAGCTAGATACTGCAATACCCAAGGCAAATTCAGATTTCTAGGGTCCTGGCCTTTTTTTTCTCATTCCAAGAACAAAACCGTTTCCATTTTGCGGAGTAAGTCTTCCTAGTAGATGGCCTTCTGGCCTCCAGAATGACATCCTGAACCTCTTTGGAGAGTAGGGACTGCTGTGGTGTTAAGGAGTTTTCCATGCAGCAAGATTGAGTGTTTTCAGCTGACTGTGAAGAGTTTTGTAGCTGTGCTGAGTCAGCAGAAGAGGCATTAGAGGTAGAGGCCAGGGAGGAGTATGTGTTAGGCTCCTTAGGAGTGGGTACCAGTGCTGTCTTGGCCAGTCTGGAGCAATTAGTATCATCTTCAGTCGGTCTTCTCTTGCTTTCAAGAGCACCTTGGGTAGAAGAGGCAGAGGTGGGAAAGCGTACACTGCCCATGCTGTCCAACTGAATGAAAGGGCGTCCACCCTCCAGGCCTTTGGGTGAAAAGTCCTTGAACAAAACTTTTCAAGTTGATGGTTCCTGTGGGAGGCGAAGAGATCTATGTCTGGCCTTCCCCATGCTTGGATTATCTTTGTAAACACCTGTGGATGCAGCTTCCATTCGTGTGGATCTGTCATATTTCTGCTTAGAAAGTCTGCCAGCATGTTTTCCAAACCTGGCAAGTACTGTGCTTGAAGTTCGATTTGCCATTCCAGAGCCAAGTTCCAAAGTGTCATGGCTAGTCTGCACAGGGGATATGAATGTGTTCCTCCTTGTTTGTTTATGTACCACATTACTGTGGTGTTGTCTGTTTTTATCAATAATTGTCCTGGATGCAGGAGGTCCTTGAATGCTGTAATTTCATTTATTACTGCTAGCATTTCTTTTTGATTGATGTGAAGGTGCTTTTCCTTTTGGGACCATTTGCCCTGAATGCACCTGCCTGTCATGTGCGCCCCCCAGGCGTAATCTGAGGCGTCTGTTGTGATGATTTGCTTGAGGCTTGCAGAATGGGAGACCTGCGTTTGTTTGACATGCTTGGGCCCACCATAGAAATTCCTTTTGCAAACATGGAATTATTGGTATTATTGTTTCCAAATTGTGGCTGTGTTGAGACCATAGGCTTTTTAGGTACCATTGAAGTTTTCTCATATGCAACTTTGCACATGGGATTAAAAGAATGCAAGATGCCATGAAGCCCAGAGCCTGCAAGATTTTCCTTGCAGTAAGCCTGGTACAATTTGCTAGTGTTTTGAAGTACTGAGTTAGTTGCCCTTGTTTTTCTGGCGTAAGATAGGCCATCTGGGTGTTTGTGTCCAAGTTGGCACCCAGGAAAGTTATTTTCTGAGATGGTGTTAGCCTGGATTTCTCTTTGTTGATTATGTATCCCAGAGAATTCAGTAACCGTGTTGCATAAGCCAGATGTTCCAGAAGAGTGTGCTTGCTGTCCGCTTGGATCAGGCAGTCGTCCAAATAAGGGTAAATTTGTATCCCTTGAAGTCTGCAGTAGGCAATTACTGATGCTAGGCATTCCGTGAATACTCTGGGCGCAGTAGATAAGCCAAAGGGCAATGCAGAGAATTGATAGTGGATTGAACCTGCAAGAAATCTGAGGTATCTTCTGCAGCTTTGTCTGATTGGGACATGCAGGTATGCCTCCTTGAGGTCCAATGTTACCAGCCAAAACTCCTTGCCCAGCATGGGAAGAAGCTGCTGTAATGTGAGCATCTTGAATTTTGGTACGAGTAGAAATGTATTTAGGATGGATAAGTCCAAAATGGGTCTTCCAGTCGGGTTCCTTTTCTTGGTACCAGGAAAAGTCTGGAATAAAAACCTTGACCTTGTTCGTGAGTCGGAACCTCTTGAATGGCTTTCATGTCCATGAGTTTTGTAATTTGTATTTGCGCCTCTGCCCTTTGATTGTGTGGCAGGTTTGGCATGCCTTTCATTTTTGGAAGAGTGTGAAAATGAAATCTGTGGCCTCTGTTTATTATGTCCAGGATCCATTTGTCTGTTGTGATAATATGCCAATTTCCTGAAAATAGTGCCAGCTTTCCTCCCAAGGGAGCTGCCAGCTGAGATTTGCTTGTCATGAAAAGGAGGAAGTCATTTGGTTTGCTTTCTGTATTGTTGTGCACTGTCTTCGCCACCTCTTGGTGCTTGAGTTTGCCATTGCCTGCCTCTATATGATCCTTGAGATTGTCCTCTGCCCCTTGAGCGCCTGTATCTACCTCTTTGGGGCTTGTCTGTGGCTGGAAAGGACCAGTTTTTTGTAGGCCAATTTCTACTAAAACGAGGTGGCTGTACCTGTAGAAAAGCCTTGACAGTTTGCATAGATTTAGCTTTTTCCTCCATTTTCCGTAGTATCTCCTCAGCATTAGTACCAAATAGCACATCCTTTTGTAAAGGAACATCTAGTAGTTTAGCTTTAACATGATCAGGCAAGCTTTGTTCCCTAAGCCAGGCATGTCTACGAATGACTGCTCCTGTAGCAGCGGCTATACTTAAGGCCTCTAAGGCATCATAACCACATTGTAAGGTGCGTTTACCCACTTGTTCTGCACTATGTATCATATCCTGCAATTCCTTCAAATCTGGTTGTTCAGGTTGAGACATTTTGTTTCTTAATTGAGATAACAGAAACTGCTGATATTTAAGCATATGGAACTGACAATTTAAGGCCCTCATGGCTAGGGTGGTCGAGATGTATACCTTTCCCACCACCTTTCTAAGGATCTAGATTCCCTTTCGGAAGGTAGTGGATTCTTGGCAGTAGAGGCCTTCATTCCCTTGGGGCCTTGAGAAATGGTCTCAGGGTCAGCATTATGGCTTTTGAAAAGAAATTGGTGAGAGTTAGGGACTCTGCAGTACCTATCAGGTTTGACTGGTGCAGGAGGCAGGGAATCCTGATTAAGACAAGCCTCCGAGTAAACATCAAGTATGTCCAGGACAGGAGGAATAGCCAGAGGTCTGTGTAGAGGTAACAAAAGAAATTCTCTAAGCCTTTTCTTGGAATCAGAAGTGTCTTGGCCTTCCCAATGGAAGTGCTCCCTCAAGGTGTGTAAGGTTTCCCCAAAAGAAAAATCCTCTGGGGGAGATACAGAAGGAATGGACTGTTCTGCATCAGAATCTTCATAAGGGGAGTACGAGTGTTCCTCCACATCAGAATGTTCTGAGAAAATGAAGCCCTGTTCAGAAGAGAGAGAGTCTTCCTCCACTCTGGGTCTCTTGTCTGGAGGGGGTTGGGAACCCCTGATATAAGAAATTAAATCCTCAGCCATTTTAAGCATCTGCTTTTTAGGCATGGGGCCTGGGGATGGGCCCTGAGCAACAGGCCTCTTGGGATTCATAGCCGATTTGGACTTAGTGAAGGCCTTAATGGAAAAGGAAGAAGAGGGTCTAAATACACCCTGGGTGGAAGTGGACCTGTCCACATTAGGAGGCTCAACACTCACTGTGGTTTCGGTGGTTGTAGTCTGAGTTAGGGCCGAGGTACCAGCGGTCTCGGGTACAGAAGACACCGCCAAGGAAGTGTCGTCGGTAGTCAGGGACTGCATAGGCGTCTCACTGAGAACCGGACCACGTGCAGCTGGTTTTGGCATGGTGTCGGTGGAGACCACGGACCTCGCGTGTCGGTCCTTTCGTTTTTTGGACAAAACGGTTGTCGGAGTATCCGACGACATTTTATAATCCAAGGCTTTACCAAAATAATGTTGGGCGAACTCCGCCCGACACTTAGTGCGTTTATTGAAAGTAGGGCAAAAGCGACAGCCCGAGCCGTCGTGGTCTGGGCCTAAACAAGGTATGCAGAGGGAATGGAAATCCTTATGCGGTATTTGCTTCCCACAAGAAATACAATCGTTAACTTTGTCTGACATCGGTCTGAGGCAAGAAAAGTTTCCCCAATGGGGTACTTAGCTTTTGGTTTCCAATTTTTCGTAAATTCAGGAGTTGGCCAACCGGCACTTGCGAACTGCTTCTGCTTCGGGCACCGCGCGGCAAAAAAGACTGGAGAACATGGCGTCGGCTGTGACTTGTATACTCCTGTCGCACTGACGTTGGGGAAGAAGGCGACAACAACCGACGCCGGACCAAGACTTTGGAATTCGGCCGACCGAGGACCCGCCTGACGGCAGAGAACCCATATGTGATTACTGCAGCTGCATGCACGATGAACATCTGCTTCAGGCTCCACGGCAAGAAAGCCTGATGTAATGGCGTTGACTGCCTTATTTTATACTACTGATGACCTGACGTCAGACCTCAAGTGACAGCAACTAACGCAGAAATACTAAGTCTGGTATTCAGGTTGGCTAAAGGCTACCCTGGCAGGGATAATCCAAATGTGATGACTGCAAAAGTGAAGCACGAACATCTTGACACTGCTGTCCTGCTAGAGGCTTCTAGGGTGTAATATCCACAGTGTAGTGTGTGTCTGGCCATTTGACAAGCAGAGTGCAGTAAATCTAACACTTTTGAATTGGCACAGTCAGGAATGGAAGAAATCTGTTCTTAATAGTTCCAAAGTATGTTGCTGAAAATAGGGGGTGTGGCCAGGGGTCTGTGCTGGAGCAGGTCCAGAACTCTCCAAGTCTTTTCTTAGACTGGGGGAAATCCTGTGATTCCCACTGGAAATGTTCCCAGAGGGTGTGAAGGGTTTCCTCAAAGGAAAGTCCTCTGGAGGGGAGGCAGAAGGGATGGATTCCTCCGCATCAGAATCCTCATAAGCAGAGGTTGCTGCTCCTCTTCAAAATCTGAAGTCAGATTCCTCGGAATCCTGTTCTGTCAGTTTCTGGAGAAGGGTGCCTTTTCCTTTTAGAAGTTGTGGGCCGATTACCCCGGATAAGGGAGATAAGATCCTCTGCCATTTTGGTGGACGGTGGCTAGAAGCAGATTTTCTAGGAGTGGCCTGGCTTCTAAGCCTGAGAGAATCAGTCGTTTCTGAGAGAAATGGTAGTCGGATGAGAAGATGTCGGTTTCTGTCTAGATTCGGTAGTGCGAAAGGCCTCCTCTGAAGATGGTGCCTGCACTGCGGCTCTGGACCCAACCGAGGCAGACAGACTAAGATTTCTGCAGCACACCGGACTCTGAAAGGGTCTCATTAGAGGCCTGCGTAGATATCGAATCTGGCATCAGGGGCTGTGTAAAAGCACCTCACTGAATTCCGGAGAGCCGATGACCTGCTTAGTGGTAGAGTCATCTGAAGGCTTAGCCTTGTGTGATCTGTCTTATCTTTATCTCTGCGTTTTTTCAGAATGACCACGGATTGCTGGCTAACGGACCCCATATCGGAATGCGACGATTAAACATGAAAATAACTGTCTACAATAAGAGCTCTACGGCAAATGGTTCTCGCATTAGAGGGCACAGAACCAGCAACAGGCACGTCGTGGCCTGGGCCTATAGAAGTGATGCAGTAAGAATGGAAGTCTGTGTGTGGGATCTGCTTTCTACAGGAGAGAATAACTTTTTCGGACATCAGCTAGTACAAGAAAAAAAGGGTCCCCAACGGGGTACTTTCGCTTTAGACGTTTTCAGCTGAAATTCAAACTCTGGTAGTGACTGACCAGCACTCATGCAAACTGCTTCTGCGACGGGCTCCACGGCAAGAATGACTGATGCAATGACATCAGCTGCCTTGCTTAATAGCACTGACGACCTGACGTCAGATTACAGGCAACTGCAGCAGACTGAGAAAAACACTGACTGGTATTTGGTCTGGCCGAGGGCTACCACAGCAGGATAACCCACAGTTGATGACTGTAACAGTGAAACACAAAGAATATCTAATGTTGCAAATGCCCAGCATCTCCTTTCTAAGGCTCCTGTGTAGCCATCACTGCCTTGTCTCCGAAGTGCTCATGGATCTACTGCTAGTATTTGAGCACAAAAAAAAAAAAAAACAATGCCTCAACTGCCACGGTAGCTTAAATGCATGCCTTTTTATCAAACCAGTCACGCATCCTACTTTATCATTTGATGAGAGATTCCTAGATGCAACCCCACCAGATTCCTTACCAGAATCAAAAAACAGCTTCCAAACGGGAGGGAGTTAGGGAGTCTGGCTGGAGGGATGCATCCTTGAACTAGAGCTACGGCCAGGTATCCTGACTCAGACATGCCAAGTAGTTATCTATACCCGATATGGGCCTGACAGAATACCTGCAACTCTCAACTGAAAAATGTCTTCATTCTGAAGGGCATCTCAAGAAGGTAATTTAGTGCAAGAAGTAGAGGACAGTGGGAAAGTGGGTTTTTAGAATCACCGCCAAAGAAAGAGGCAGGGGAAGAACTGATCCACATGAGCTGTCCTCTGCTTCAGAGTCAGAGGAAACTGACCTACTAGTTGTTTTTTTCTTTTGGCAGAGGGGATTCCTGGATCAGGGTGTAGGATGCGGTCTGTCTGGATTTTATGAAATCCGTATGTGTACGACAGACAGCTGTGGCAAACTGAATGATGGCCCGACATTTGGACTTGGTTTTCTCAGGTCTTATTTTTCAGGGCGTATTTGGACCGGAAGGCCTTGGGTCATGAGCAGGTAACCACAACTACTACTGGATAAGAAACAGGAAAACCACCCTCACCTTCGGTAATCAGCACTTGTGGGATGGAGGCAAGGTCCACTGAAGCAGCCCCCGGGCCAAGTGAGTGACAGCAGATTCAGCTCCTGTGGACATGACCATGACCACTGGCTTACTTCTCACCATGTGAGTTAAGCCAGAGGCCTTAGATTTTCAAGTTGTATATTTTGAGAGGAGGTGCAAAAGCATTCACTGTTAAATATGAGGGGGGGGGGGTCTATCATAGAAACTGTATCAAGTGCTTTCCAACTACTCTTCACCCCAAAATGCTGTTCTTTGAGAGACTTGAAACGGGATCTGCAGACACCATTACATACCTAGGTTAAATATGCAAATTATGTTCCAAGTGCTTCTCTGAGGACTCCGTCTTGTACTTCATGGTTCTAGAGTTAAAATGTGCACATGGGGGACCAGCTGGGATGCATTCTGGAACCAGGTAAAATGTATGAAAATCTCAGTGCAGAATTTGTTTCTCCACACCCAAGACAGTTACTGACTTTCTCCTCTGACATTTGAAACACCAAGTTTTGAATAAATATTAAGAAAATCCGTCAGAATGGGTAGTTCCATAAACCTCTGCCTTTGGGTTGACACAAAACACTAATGGCACAAGAGCAGCAAAGAAGCAAGACAGTAGAACTGGGCATGACAGAACTGAATTGAGTAGTACCATCCAATCACCGTTTATACTGCTGATGTTGGAAGGGGGGAATTTGTCAATCCAAATAGGAAAAGGTCGGAAATTTGGTATTTCAGTTGGCCTCTGGGCTTCTGCAGGTAGGAAACCTTAAGAGCCAGGATGGCGAGAGTGAACTACAGAGAACATCTTCAGGGACTTAAGACATTAAGAAAACTTATCAGAAAGCCAGTGGGTGTTAATACATTTGCAATCCTGAAAGCAAGACTCCTGCTATCATCTTACTTGCAGAGATGAATTTCTGGTCACAGAAATTCTCTGAACAACTTGAGAACAGTAAAGACAGTTCAACAGGGTAAAAAATAATGCCAACACTAAAAATAAGTCTTCAGAAAAGTGTGGACCTCCAATGACAAATTCTACTGACAGAAGCACATAGGCTCGGAGCATTGAACAATTACCAGCTTCAGAAAGTACAGTTGTGTACCTACCATAAATGTAGATGTTCGAGTGTATTCACTGTTGCAGTCATTACACTTTGGTTATACTGCAGGCAGGAGACCCGCAGTTGGCCCGAGTTCCAAAGTCTTGGTCCGGCGTCTGTTGCTGTCGCCTCTTCCCTGATGTCAGTGCGCCAGGGGTATAAAAGTTGCAACAGACGCCATTTTCTTCAGTTTTTCTTGCCCCAGATGTCAGGTGCCCCCAGATAGGAAGGCTGAAAAGATAAAAATATGCCAAAAAACATGCGTATATTACTATAAACATTTCCTTCATCTACAAGCAAATACACCACATAGGTTGTATAGAGTTGAGAAGTACAGAAAAGTCCCAGCAAAGAAAAGGGGGATGGTGGGTGGGTAACCTGGACTGCAACATTGAATACACCAACGACTACATTTATGGTAGGTACACAACTGTACTAGGTTTGTGTTTCACTGTTGCAGTCATTACACTTTGGTAGAATCCCAAAGCTGAGGTTGGGTGGCTGGGTCTAATTTGGATTTGGCGAGGCTAACTATCCCTGCAGAACTGCAGTGGCAAAGCCTGCACTGGATCTGGAGTAGAGAGGTAAGTGGTAGCGCATGGTGAAAGTGTGCACTGAGCTCCAGGTTGCAGCTACTAAAATGTCTTTGGTTAGTACTCCTCTGAGGAAAGCTGCTGAAGTGGCTGCTACTCTGGTAGAATGAGGCCTAATGCCCTTAGTCACAGATCTGCCATGCTGTGCATAACAGAAGCGGATGCAGTGTCCTATCCATTTGGAGATTGTCTGCTTTGTAATAGGCTTTCCTTGTGATCCTGCAGCATTATGCTACAAACAGTTGCTCAGTTTTTCTGAAAGCTTTTGTTTTGTCCAAGTAGAATCGTAGCTGTGTATATCCAAAGTGTGCTGAAGTCTTTCCCCTTTATTCTGGGGATTTGGGTAGAAAGTAGGTAAATGAATGGTTTGGTTTAAGGCCACATTGGCGACCACTTTTGGCATGAATGTTGGATTTGTCCTAAGAGAAACGCTGTCCTGATGAAAAATGAGGAAAGGTTCCACAGCCATTAATGCCTGTAACTCAATCTCTTCTAGCTGAAGTGATTGCTAGGAGCAGAGCAGTTTTCCATGACAAGAATTTTAGATCAGCTGTGCTGGCTGGTTCAAATGGAGGTAGTGTTAGTTTTTCTAAAACAAAATTGAGGTCCCACGTAGGTACTGGTGCTCTCCTAGGGGAGTCTTATATTCTTTGCCCCTCTGAGGTACTGTTGTAGTAGAGGATGTGAAAAAATAGGAGGATCCGTATTGTAATGAGCCGAAATGGCAGAGGCATGGATTTCAACGGATGAAAGAGACAGGCCTTTGTCCAACATCTCAGTTAGGTATTGCAAAATCTGAGGTATATTAGGGACAAGTGGTTCAAGGCCTTGCTCCTGGTTCCAAGCACAGAATCTCTTCCATTTTTCTGCATAAGATTTCCTAGTGCTGGGCCTCCTGGCTTCCAAAATAACATCCATAACAGCTTTAGAGAGGTGCAGTCTGAGTGGCTACATTATCTGCCAGGTTTAAGGTTCTGAGCGGTCTGTGCAGAATCTGATTGTTTTGTTGTGTCAGAAGATGAGTGATTTGAGGTAGAGGCCAAGGTGGGCCTTGGGACAAACTCTTTAGGAGTGGGTACCAGTGCTGGCGTGGCCAGTCTGGTGCAATCAGGATCATTTTTGGCCTCTCTTGTCTGACTTTTAGAAGCACCCTGGTGAGTAGAGGCATTGGAGGGAAGGCATAGACTGTCAGGCCTTTCCAGCTAATAAGAGCACCCACTTTCCATGCTTGAGAGTGACAAGTCCTTGTGCAAAATTTCTGTATTTGGCAATTGTGAGGGGAGGCAAAAAGATGTCTGGGCGTCCCCATTTCCTTGTTATGTTGAACACTTGTGAATTTAGCTTCCATTCATGAGGATCCATGAGATTTCTGCTTAGTTAGTCTGCCAGTGTATGTTTTGTTCCTGGCAGGAATTGTGCTTGCAGATGTACCTGGTAGGTCAGTGCTGTGTTCCACAAAGTCATGGCTTGTCTGCATAGGGGGTAGGAATGTGTGCCCCCTTGCTTGTTAATGTACCACATAACTGCGGTATTGTCTGTCTTTATTAATAGTTGGTCCTGGATGTATTAGGTCCTCGAAGCCTGTCAGGGCATTCTGTACAGCTAGCATCTCTTTTTGATTGATGTGAAGATGCATTTGTTCCTTGGGCCACGTGTCCTGAATACATTTTCCTGTCATATGTGCTCCCCAGGCATAATCAGATGCATCCATTATTGTCTGCCTGGCTATAGGTAAGGCGAAAGGCTGTCCCTTGTTGTGGTGACAGGTCTGGGACCACCATCAAAACTCCTGTTGTAGGCAGGGAATCAAGGTTATGACCGTCTCTAGGCTGTGACAATGCTGAGTCCAAACACTTTTTAGATACCATTGTAGTTTCCTCCTATGCAGTTTTGCATATGGAATTAGGAGAATGCAGGATGCCATGAAACCCAGGGCCTGCAGAATTTTTCTTGCAGGGAGCGGGGTCTTTGTTGCCATCATTTGAAAGTAATGAGTCAGTTGCCTTTGTTTGTCTGGCGTGAGATAAGCCATCTGGGCAGTTGTATTTAAGCTTGCACCCAGAAATATTATCTCGAGAGGGCACTAGTTTTGATTTCTTTTCGTTTACTGTGTACCCTAGGCAAATTAGCAATCTTTTTACAAACGCCAGGTGTTTTATAAGAATGTCCTTGCTCTCTGCTTGAATAAGGCAGTCGTCCAAGTAGGGATATATTTGAATTCTTTTTTGTCTGCAAAATGCAATTACTGGTGCCAGGCATTTTGTGAAGACCTTGGGCGCAGTAGATAAGCCAAAGGGCAGTGCAGAGAATTGGTAATGCATTGAGCCTGCTATAAATCTGAGGTATCTTCTGCACGATTGTCTGATTGGGACATGCAGGTATGCCTCCTTGAGATCCAAAGTGACTAGCAAAGCCTCCCTGCCCAGCATGGGCAGAAGTTGTTGTAGTGTTAACATTTAGAATTTTGGAACATCCAGGGAAGTATTTAGGATTGACAGGTCAAGTATTGGTTTCCAGGCTTTGTCTTTTCTGGGTACTAAGAAAAGTCTTGAGTAAAATCCTTGTTCCTGTTCTTCTTGTGGAACTTTTTGAATAGCGCTCATATCCATAAGAGCCGCAATATGCTTTTGTGCCTCTGCCCATTGGTTTTGTGGCAGGTTTGGCATACCTTTTGGCTTTGGAAGCGTGTGGAAGTGGAACCTGTAGCCTTGAGAAACTATATTCAACACCCATTGGTCTTGGGTGATAATGTGCCAATTGTTTGAGAAAAGTGCTAGCTTTCCCCCCAGGGGTGCTGTCAACTGGTAAGAGCTTGGCATTTGCAGAGGGAAGTCATTGTGACCGTTTCCTATAAGGTTGTGATTTGTCTTCTCCTCCTTAGGTGGCTGAAGCACCCCATTGTTTAGGTCTGTAAGAGCCTTGGGGCTGAGATCTGCCTCTTGGGCATCTGTATCTGCCTCTGTGACCTGTCTGACACTGGAAAGGACCAATTTTTTGAAGGCCAGTTTCTACTAAATCTTGATAGTTGAAGCTGTAATAAATCTTTCACCGTTTGCATAGACTTTGCTTTATCCTCCATTTTCTTTAACACCTCTTCTGCCTCAACATCAAAGTATCATGCTGTAATGGAGCATCCAATAATTTTACTTTAACATGGTCAGGTAAACTTTGTTCTTTCAACCAAGCATGCCTTCGAATAACAGAGCCTGTAACTGCGGCTCTACAAGAAGCCTCTAATGAGTCAAAACCACATTGCAGAGTATACTTTCCCACTTGTTCAACTGCATGCAATAAATCCTGCATTTCATTATTGTCAGGGCTTTCTATATTTGTAACCATTTTCTGCTTTAACAATGACATGAGGTACTGTTGATATTCAAGCATGTGAAACTGACAGTTTAAAGCTCTTACAGCTAAAGTAGCAGAAGTGTAAACTTTTTTCCCCCATCTGTCCAGAGCTCTGCAATCCCTATCTGTGGGGACAGGATATTTGACAGTGGAAGCCTAAACCCCTTTAGGACCCTGAGAAATAGTTTCTGGGTCTGCAGCTGGGTTTTTGTAAAGACATTTATGAGAGTCAGGGACCCTGTAGTACCTGTCTGGCTTTACTGGTGCAGGGGGTAAAGAATCAGGAGACAGACTGGATTCAGAAAAAACAATCTATCCTGTGCTGAGGCAATAAAAGGAAATCTGAGCCTTTTCTTGGATTCTGAGTAATCCTGGCTCTCCCAATGGAAATGCTCCCACATTGTGTGCAGGATTTCCCCAAAAGAGTAATCCTCAGGTGGTGAGGCTGAAGGAATGGACTCTTCAGCATCAGAGTCCTCATAGGGAGGGAGAGAATAGCCCTGATCAGAAGAATCAGAGGAAATGGAAACCTGATCAGAGGAATCATAATCAGTGTCTTGCCTAGGCCTTTTGTCAGCAGGGGAATGGGAGCCCCTGATTAAAGTAATAAGGTCTTTGACCATTTTCAGCATTTGTTTCTTTGACATGGATGACTGTTCTGGAGAATGCTGCACTTGCTTCCTTGTCTTTAATGGTGTTTTTGCTTTTGCTGCTGTAGTAGCCTTAATTGTAAGCTGTGAAGGTCTGAAAACACCCTCAGAAGCTGGTGCCTGTTCAGTGGCTCCGGACCCATCTGAAGGTATAGATTCCGTAGGCCCAATACCTTGAGTTTCCACAGGCCTCAGTGTTTCCACATGGCTGTCTGTTACGGCCTGTGGCTCTGAGGTAGCTAGTGTCAGGGGCTGCGAAAGCGCCTCATTGAGAACTGGCGACTGGTCTAGAAGAGGCTTTGTCTGTTTTGGACATCGGATGCCTGTCTTTTTCTTTGTCTTTGCGTTTTCTATACATTCCGGTCGTCGGTTGTTCCGACAGCATTATATAATTAAATCTTTGTCCAAAATAATGTAAAGCAAAATCAAACAGACGTTTAATAGTGCATTTATTGAATCTAGCACAAAACAGACAACTAGTAACGTCGTGGTCAGGGCCTAGGCAAGGAATACAGTAAGAGTGAAAGTCCTTATGAGGTATTTGCTTCCCACAAGAAATACAATTAACTTCTACTGATATCGGTCTGGAGCAAGAAAAAGTTTCCCCAACGGGGTACTTAGCTTTATTGAAGACTTCGGTTCTGAAATTCTATTTTGAAAATCTCAGGAGTTGGCCGACCGGCACTTGCGAACTGTTTTTGCTTCGGGCACCGCGCGGCAAGAAAAACTAAAGAAAATGGCGTCGGTTGCAACTTTTATACCCCTGGCGCACTGATGTCAGGGAAGAGGCGACAGCAACCAATGCCGGACCAAGACTTTGGAACTCGGGCCGACTGCGGGTCGCCTGCCAGCAGGATAACCCAAGTGTAATGACTGCAACAGTGAAACACGATGAACATCAAGTATAGCACCAACACCACCTGTACTGCAATTGTGGGATGAGCAGTTGGGGAAAGGGAATTTAAATGGATCTCATTACTAGATACATATTCGCTAGGCAACATTAGTGTTGCATTAAAAAAATGAAAGTTGCATCTTATACAAAACTGAAGCAGATGGACAAAGTGTCACTAACACATGAAATTTACAGATCTCGTAAACTGGTCAGTAGAAGGGACACAGACTGACTTTCATACGTCCAAGGATTCTTCATGTCAGTTCCAAAAAGTGATTTATTCTTCAAAGAAAAGATCACATACTTGATGGCCATTTTATACTGTCCAAGAACACCTTTCTTATTTTTATCAAATTGCTCTTGGAAAGTGTGGACAGTGACGTGAACAAAAAATATTACAAGGTGGCAGTGTGTCAAGGCCCAAAATGATGTTAACACTTTAATGAAATTTGTCCACAAATCCATTAAACAAATGCTCCACAGAATGGGGGTAGGTGCATGGGGGTAAGGAAATACAGTAATGAGAGAAATGCAAACTTCACAGCAAATTTAGAGCCCTTAAGTGTCACTGAGCTGGAAAAATTCCTTTGGAAGGGGCTGCCACCCTACCTTTTGTGGATCACACTCATTCAACACTCTTGGAAGGTGACATGAAAGGATGTATCCCAAATAGTGTGTACAAACACCCATGGTGGCAAGGGAGATTGAATAAAATGTTTGACTGAAGCCCCTGAAAACTACGAATACCCCCAGTAACTGCCACTGTAGAAAATATATTCAAGTCTCTTCCAAGAAACTTCTTCCTAGTCATTGCTTACCTCTGAACCACTCTCCTAGAGTCTAGGCTGTCTCCTGAAGATGACTGCTGCAATGCAGAAAATCTGTTCAAAGTGCTGGTTCCAGGCCTTCCTGATTCTGTGGCTGTAGAACATTGCATAATATTAGACTAAGAAACTTTAAAAAAAAAAAAAAATGCAGTGACAATTAAAAACGACCAAGAAATTTAAGTATCTTACAAAATCAGAGCACATGATCTGTCCTTATGCAACACATACAAGCCAATGATAAAGGAAAGTAGTGTAAAATCTTACCATAAACCACAGATGTCCTTCTCTTCCACACTGCAGTATTCTACATGTGGGTTTACCCTTCTTGCTTCCAGTTCATCAGAGCAGGATTCCAAAGATTTTCAGTCCTTGTAGGGTGTGGACGTCTGATGTGACAGCTGGAACGTGGGCCATAAAAGTGACGTCTGCATGCACCAAACCTCAGAACCTAAAAAGCCCCAGTCGGAGCCAGTCCTGTAAAAATACAGCCTATCCAGTGTCACCCAGGAATTCAAGGGCAACGAGATAGGAGGGGAAGGAATACTGTAACATGGAAGAGGACATCTATGGTTATGTTAAGATTTCACACAACTCTGCTATGTCCTCCTATTCCAGTGTTGCAGTATTCTACTTGTGGGTGAGTGCCAACGCTCACGAAGAATTGGGTGGTGGCCCAGAAGAGGTTTCTAGGAATCCATGTAGGACCGTCCTGGCAAATCCCACCCAGGCTCTGGTGATATGGTCCAGCATGTAGTGCTTGGTGAAGGTGTGAACAGAGGATCAAGTGGTTGCCTCAAGTACAGTGTTGGTATCTAGCTCCTTAAGGAAAGCTCCAGAAGAGGACATTGCTCTTAAGTGGGCTTTGACATTGCCCTGCAAGGTCTTCCCATGGTGAAGGTAGGAGAAAGAAATGGCCCTGGAGATCCAGGCCAAAATGGTCTGTTTGGTCACCACTTTCCCCAGAGCTTTGGGATGGAAGGAGACAAACAGTTGGTCTGATTTCCTAATGAGCTTGGTTTTATGTAGGTAGAACCTAAGTTGCCTGTGGACGTCTAGAGAATGAAGTACTCTCCATTATCCCCCTGCAGGTTGGGGAAAAAGGTAGGCAGGTAAAGGCCTGGTTCAAGCATAGGTCATTCACTGCTTTGGGTGTGAATGATGGATTGGTCCAGAGAGTCACCCTGTCAAGGTGGAAGACTAAAAAGGGTGGTGTAGCCATAAGAGCTTGCAGCTCTGAGACCCTTCTGGCTGAGGTCAGAACTACCAAACAAAACAGTTTTCCATGAGTAAAATTTTATGGGAGCTTCATCGGCTGGCTTAAAAGGAGCTAAAGTTAGTTTCTCTAATACATAGTTAAGGTCCTATGGAAGGGGGGAAGGTTTCCTGGGTGGACTCAAGTGTAGTACCCCTTTGAGAAAAAGTTTAGATAGAAGTCTGGATGCAAGGGGTGGATCCAGAGGAAGACAGGCAGAAATTGCAGACAAATGTGCTTTTAGAGGTGAGTAATCAAGTCCTGTCTGCATTACTTCACACAAGCAAGACAAGATTAGAGGAATATCACTTTCCAGCAGGTCCAGCTGTCTTCTGTGACAGCAAAGAGAAAACCTTTTCCACTTCGAGAGAGAGGATTTTCTTGTGTTAGGTTTCCTGGCCTGCAGGACACTGAGCACATCCTCATTGTACAGGTGTCTGAAGGGGGTCATCACAGGGTGAGGTACAGGGATTGCAACTGTGGGTGTATCTGAGTTCCCTTGTGCTGTGTGAGCAAGTCCACGGAGGGGGGTAACTTGTGATGACTGCCCTTAGACAAATGAAGGAGGAACCAATGCGGTCTTGGCCAGTAGGGAGTCACCAGCAAGGTTTTTGGGGAGTCCTGCTAAATTTTCAGCAGTACCTTCTTAATTAAGGGGAAGGGGGATGCATACAGAAATTTTCCCTTCCAGGACAATGAGAAGGCATCGGTTGCCAGTGCCTTGGGGTTGGTGTCCTGGTGCAGTAACCAGGAAGAGACAAACAGGTCTATTTTGAGGTAAATTACACCTGTGGACCAGATTCAAGAAAACATCTCTTTGAAGCATCCATTCATGGTTGTTTGAGATGATCCTGCTTAGGTGATATGCCTGGGAGTTGCACAGGGAGGGTAGACTGCCTGTAGGGTAATTCCCTGTGAGGTGGCCCATTTCTTACACCTGCAGAGCTAGTCTGCATAGGAGGTATGACTGCGTCCCTTCCTTGTTTGTAGAGATACCACAGGACTGTGGTGCTGTCTGTGAATATCTCGAGAGAGCCCCTCTAGATAGGATTTTAAAGCCTGTAGAGCAAGGAGGATTGCTCACATGATATTTATGTGGTTTAGCTTGCATCTGTCCAAAAACCTTGCACTTTTCTTTCTCCTAGGGTAGCTCCCCATTCCAGATCTGAAGCATCCGTACGCCATAGTCTAGGAGGGTGCGGGTGCTTGTAGAGGGAGGCCTGGGTTCTTGGCCACTTAAGCCACGCACCATCGCAATTCCTGTTTCAAGCAGGGAAGGAGGGGAAAGTACAGTTGTGTACACTTACCATAAATGTAGATGTTAGAGTGTATTCATTGTTGCAGTCATTACATTTGGGTAATCTGCTGGCAGGTTGCCCTCAGTCGGCCTGAATATCAAAATCTTGGGTCCTGCGTCGGTTGCTGTCCCCTCCAATGATGTCAGGTAGTCAGGGGTATAAAACATGCAGCAGACACCATTGTATTCAGCTTTTCTTGCCCCAGATATCAGGTGCCCCCCAAATGGGGAGCAAAAACAAAAAACAAAACAAACAAAAATATATATATATAAACAAATGGAAATATATATGTAAATGCACTTTTAGCAACAAACTTTACCTTCATCTAAAAGCAAATACACCACAAAGGCTTTAGAATATAGTGAAGGAAAACAGTTCTAGAAAAAAGGGGGATGGCGGGTGGGTAACCCGGACTGCAACAGTGAACACACATGAACATCTACATTTATGGTAAGTGTACACAACTGTACTATGTTGTTCGTGTTTCACTGTTGCAGTCATTACATTTGGGAAGAATCCCAAACCTACGGATCGGAGGACAGAACTAAATAGCATTAGGAGTGGCTATAAGGCCCTGCAGAACTACAGTGGCAATGTCTGCCTAGACTTAGAGAGGCAAATGATAATGCTTTGTAAAGGTATGGACAGAGCTCCAAGTAGCAACTTCTAGAAAGTCTTTGGTTGGAACTCCTCTGAGAAAGGCTGCTGAGGTAGAGGCAGCCCTGATGGAATGTGACCAGATTCCCTTGGGCATCAGTTTACCATGATGCAAGTAGCAAAAACGAATGCAGTGGCTTATCCACTTAGAAATAGTCTGCTTTGATATAGCCTTCCCCTCTGATCCTGCAACAAATGCCACCAGTAGTTGCTCAGACTTTCTTAGAGATTTGGTCCTGTTTAAGTAGAATCTTAGTTGTCTGTGTATGTCCAATGAATGCAGAATCTGCTCCCCTAGTTCTGCGGATTTGGGTAAAATGTTGGCAGGTGAATAGTTTGGTTAAGAGCCACACTGGATACCACCTTAGGCATAAAGGTAGGATTGGCCCTGAGGGACACCCTGTCTGGGTACAATGTAATAAAAAGCTCCACAGCCATGAGGGCCTGTAGTTCTGAAACCCTTCTGGTTGAAGTGATCACCAAAAGGAAAGCTGTTTTCCAAGATAAAAACTTTAAATCCCCAGTAGCTGCTGGTTCAAACGGAGGCAGAGTGAGTTTTTCCAGCACAAAATTGAGGTCCCATGCAGGAGTTGGTGATCTTCTGGGAGGCATTAAATTTTTGGTCCCTCTAAGATACTGTTTTAGCAGAGGATGAGAAAAGATGGGAGGCTCCGTGCTGTAATGAGCCGAGATGGCAGAGGCATGGATTTTTATTGAAGAAAAAGATAGGCCCTTCTCAAACATCTCAGTCAAGTAATGTAAAATCTGAGGAATGTTTGGTTTTGCTGTGTCCGTTCCTTGTGCTTGGTTCCAAGCACAGAATCTCTTACATTTATCAGCATAAGATTTTCTAGTACTAGGCCTTCTGGCTTCCAAAATGACATCCATCACAGATTTACTGAGAGGTGTTTGAATAATTACATGATCAGTTATGCTGCCAGGTTAAGAGTTTGGAGCTGAGTGGGCAGAATTTGATTGCTCTGCTGAGACAGTAGAAGAGGTATTTGAGGCAAGTACCAAGGAGGGAGTTGAGACATATTCCTTAGAATTGGGTACCAGTGCTGGTGAGGCCAGTCCGGGGCAATTAGGATAATTTTTGTTTTTTCCTGTCTGACCTTTAGTAAGACCTTGGGGAGAAGAGGCAGAGGAGGAAAGCCGTAGACTGACAGGTTTTTCCAACAGAAGGATAGGGCATCCACTTTCCATGCTTGTCTATCATAAGTCCTTGTGCAGAATATCCAGTTGGTAATTTTGAGGAGAGGCAAATACATACATGTCTGGGGGCTCCCCCATTTCTGTGTTACCATGCTGAAGATTTGTGGATCCAGTTTCCACTCTTGAGGGTCCATAACAGTTCTGCTTAGGTCGTCTGCCAGAGTATTTTGTTTTCCTGGCAGGAATTGTGCTTGAAGATGTACTTGGTAAGTCAAGGCTGTGTCCTACAATGCCATGGCTAGTCTACAAAGGGGGTTCGAATGTGTACCCCCCCTGCTTGTTTATGTACCACATAACCATGGTGTTGTCAGTCTTTATCAGTAGTTGTCCTGGATGAAGTAAGTCCTTGAAGGCTGTCACGGCATTCTAAACAGCTAGCATCTCTTTCTGGTTGATAAGCAGATACATTTGTTTAGGGTTCCATATGCCCTGAATGCATCTCCCCACCAGGTGGGCCCCCCAAGCATAGTCTGATGTGCTTGTAGTTAGGGTTCGGGTGGCAGGGGGTAGAGTGAAAGACCGTCCCTTGCTTTGGCGACATGTCTCTGCCCACCAAAGAAACTCCTGAGGTAGGCAGGGAATGAGAGAAGTCATTGTTTCCAGACTGTGACAATGTTGACTCCATAAACTTTTTAGATACCACTGAAGTTTCCTCATATGCAGTCTTGCGTATGGAATTAGTAGAATGCAGGATGCCATGAACCCAAAAGCCTGCAGAATTTGTCTTGCAAATAACTGGGTTTTTGTTGCCATCTGTTTGAAGTATATAGTCAGTTGCCTTTGCTTGTTTGGCATAAGGTAAGCCATCTGGGCAGTTGTATTCAAGCTTGCACTCAGGAATGTAATTTTTTGAGAGGGTAGCAATTGTGACTTCTTTTCGTTTATTGTGTACTCTAAGCATGTTAGAAGCCTTTTTACAAATGCCAGATGCTGAAGAAGAATGTCCTTGTTTTCTGCTCGAATGAGACAGTCATCCAAGTAAGGATAGATTTGTATGCTTCTTTGTCTGCAGAATGCAATTACTGGTACCAGGCACTTTGTAAAGACCCTGGGCGCAGTAGATAAGCCAAAGGGCAGTGCAGAGACTTGGTAATGCATAATATCTGCCTTGAAGCAGAGGTATCTTCTGCACGATTCCCTTATTGGGATATGCAGGTATGCCTCAAGTCTAGAGTCACTAACCAAGCGTTCTTGCCCAGCATGGACAGTAGCTGTTGTAAAGTCAGCATTTTGAATTTTGGAAGGTCCAGGAACGTGTTAAAAATCGATAAGTCCAGTATTGGACACCAGGCATTGTCTTTTCTGGGTACCAGGAACAGTCTAATAAACACCTTGTCCTTTTTCCTGTTCTGGTACTGCTTGAATAGCACCCATATCCATGAGGGACATAACTTGTTTCTGAGCCTCTGCCCATTGATTTTGTGGCAGATCTGGCCAACCGTTTAGAATTGGCAAATTATGGAAATGAAATCTGGACCCCTGGGATACTATGTTTAATACCCACTTGTCCTGGGTAATTAACTGCCAATTTTGAGCATGAAGTGCTAATTTTCCCCCTAAGGGGGCTGCCAAAAGATAAGTGCTTGGCGATGGTAGAGGGAAGTCATTGAGACTGCTTACTGCAGGGTTGTGCTTTGTTTCCTCCAAATTAGGAGGTAGAGGCACCCCACTGCTTTGACCTGTAAGAACCCTGTGATTGGTATATAGAGCCTTTTGAGCGCCTGGATGTGCTTTTTGAGGCTCTGTTGGACACAGGAAAGGACCAATTTTTAGTAGGCCAGTGCCTACTGAACCTGGGTGGCTGCACTTGTAAGAAATCTTTTAGAGTTTGCATAGATTTAGCTTTGTCTTCAGTTTTCTTTAAAACCTCTTTCTTCTGCCTTATTACCAGAGTATCATGCTGTAAAGGTGCATCCAACAATTTAGCTTTAACATGATCAGGCAGATTTTGCTCCTTGGGCCAGGCATGCCTTCTAATCACAGATACAGTAACTGCGGCCCTGCAAGAGGCCTCCAAGGAATAAAAACCACATTGCAAAGTATGCTTTCCAACCTGTTCTGCTTTATGCAATAATTACTGTAATTCTTTATTTTCCACACAATCAGAAATCATCATTTTCTGTTTCAATAAGCCCATAACATGCTTTTGATATTTAAGCATATGAAACTGGCAGTTTAAGGCCCTAATTGCCAAGGTTGCAGACATATAAACCTTATTTCCCCATCCAGCGGCCTGGAATCTCTATCAGAGGGGGTACGATTTTTGTCTGTAGAGGCCTTTACACCTTTGGGACCCAGTGAGATAGTTCAGGATCAGCAGCTGGATTTTTGAATAAAAATTTGTGGGAGTCAAGAACCCTATAACATCGGTCTGGCTTACTAGGAGCCGGAGGTAGGGAATCAGGAGCCATGCTTGATTCCGAAAACACATCAACAATGTCTAATACAGGAGGTATAGCCAAAGGCCTATGCTGAGGAAGAAGGAAATCCCTAAGCCTCTTTTTTGATTCAGAGAAATCCTGACTCTCCCAATGAAAATGTTCCCTTAATGTATGCATGGATTCTCCCAAAAGAATAATCCTCAGGAGGAGATGCAGAGGGGATGGATTCCTCTGCATCTGAATCCTCATAGGGTGGTATAGAAAATTCCTGATCAGAAGAGGAATCAGAAGAAACAGAAACCTGATCTGAAGATTCATAACCAGCGTCTTGCCTAGGCCTCTTAGGGGGAGTAGGGAACCCTTGATCAAGGTAATTAAGTCCTCAGCCATTTTGATCATCTGTTTTTTAAGAATAGGGGCCTGAGCACGTAGCTCATGCATCGGTTTTTTAGACTTAGAAGTTGTTTTGTAGCTGGCATCGGTTTTATACAGAAATGTTGAGGCCTGAAAACACCCTCAGAAGCCAGTGCTTGCTCAGCGGCTCCGGACCCATCTGAGAGGGAGACATCCGGGGGTTCAATACTCTGAGAATTTCACGGCATACCGGACTCCGCATGGGTCTCAGTAGAGGCCTGCGGCTCAAAAGTAGCGGGTATCAGGGACTGCGAAAGGGCCTCACTGAGTACCGAACTGGCGACTAGCATAAGATAAGCTTAGTCGTTGGTTTTGGACCTAGACGGTCTCTTTCTTTGCGTTTTTTGTGAACTCCGGTAGTCAGATTGCTATCCAACGACATTTCAGGGTAATTAAATCTGGATCCAAAATATTTTGAAGCAAAAATATACAGACGCTTAATAGTGCGTTGATTAAATCTAGCACAAAACCGACAGCAAGGCACGTTATTATCTGGGCTTAGGCATGGAATACAGTTGAAATGAAAATCCTTATGAGGTATTTGCTTCCCACAAGTAATGCAATTAACTTTTACTGACATCGGTAAGGAGCAAGAAAAAATTTTCCCAATGGGGTACTTGGCTTTAACTGAAGACCGGTTCTAAAACTATAATGCGAAAATGTCAGGAGTCAGCCGACTGGCACTTGCGAACTGCTTCTGCTTCGGGCACCATGCGGCAAGAAAGACTGAATAAAATGGTGTCTGCTGCATGTTTTATTCCCCTGACGACCTGATGTCATGGAAGAGGAGACCGCAACCGACGCAGGACCCAAGACTTTGATATTCAGGCAGACTGGGGGCAACCTGCCAGATTACCCAAATGTAATGACTGCAACAGTGAAACAAAGACATCCCTGAACTCTAGGGGATGGGAATGTTGAGTCCACACTGACCAAAGATACCACTGCAGTTTCCTCATGTGCAGTCTTGCTAAGGGCAACATGGGTACGGTGGCTGCCATGTAACCCAAAAGTCTCCCAAATTGTCTTGCTGTCAATTCTGAAGCTTGACGGGCACCCAGTAGTTGATGTGTCAGGGTCAAAACTTTCTCTGGTGGTAGGAAGGCCTGCATAAGGTCTGTCTAGATTATGCAGCCCAGGAAGACAATGTCCTGTGCAATCTACAGGTGAGATTTTGGGAGGTTTATTAGAAAATCTAGAAACTGCAGAAGGAGCAGAAGGGCCTGGGTGTGAAGAAGAGTCTTCTGATTGTTTGCCTGAATTAGGTCGTCGTCTAGGTAGGGGAATATTTGGATGCCCTTTGTCCTTGCAGTAAGGGAAGACTGGAGCCAGACATTTTGTGAATACCCTGGGAGCAGTGGAAAGCCCAAAGGGCAAGGCACAAAACTGAAAATGGGATGAGTCTGTCAGGAATCTGAGGTATATCCTGAGGGTAGGCTTTATTGGTATGTGGAAGTAGGTATTCCTTTATGTCCAGGGATGCCATAAATCCTTGTAGTAGGAGGAGGGGAAGAGGGTACGGATAGTGAGCATCGTGAAGGTAAGAACTTTTAAGAAGGGGTTGAGACGATAGAGGTCTAGGATAGGGCTCCATGGTCTATCATGTGAACCAGAGAGACTCTGGAGTGGAATCCTTTTCTTTGTGATTCTGTAGGCACTGGTTCTGTAGTGCCTTGTATTTAGTAAGGTTTGCAGTACCTGTCTTAGGAGGGGTAACTGACTGGTGGGAGGCTGAGGCATGCCTACCCTTGTTGGGGAGGGGGGGGGGCTGATCAAAGTCAAAGTAACTGTTCTGTATGATGGACAGAACCTATTTGTCTGAGGTAATGAGAGACCACTCAAGGGGATGGGGAGAGAGGCGGGCACAGACAGGGGAAGGGATGCAAGGGGATGAGGTGAGAGTCTGGCAGGCAGACACTTCCTGCCCTATCTGGAAAGGGAGGCCTTTGGTTGGAGGAAGAAGCTCTAGCCGGAGGGGGCTGTCTTATAGGGGATCTCCTGGACTGGGGGGAGCCGTAGCCTACAGGTTTTTTCTTTAGAACTGGGTCTTGGCTGGATTGTTCCTGTGGAACTTGGGGATGGGCAAGACTAGGCGGTGTTAAAGGTTCTGCAATTCTTTGCCTTTTTGTTGCAGGGACTTAAAAAGGTCAGCCACTACTCCACGACAGGGCAGAGTAAGCCAAAGGAGCATCAATAAGTTTGGATCCGAAGTTGTCAGGGAGGGGCTGAAAACGTAGCCAAGATGCAGCTGACCTAGCTGAGGCTTCAGCTGCATCACAATGGCATATTAAGGAGTATTCACCTGAGGGGTGAGAGCTAACAGGGAGGTCAAGGAAGCTTTGGCTGCACAATCTGGCATTTCAACTAATTTCTTAGTGGCTTTGTCCAGCAGTGCCAAGGAATACTTGCTCATGTGAGTTTGGTAGTTAGGGGCCCTGAATGACAAGGTGGCAGAAGTGTATATTTTCTTCCCCAGCCTTTCCATTGTCTTGCTGTCCTTGTCAGCTGGAAGAATGGTAGTGGTAGGGAGCAGTTTGGAAGCCCTATCAGTAGAAATGGAGATGGTGGCTGGGACAGCCAGAGGGCACTTGATCAGAAATTTCTTTGTCTCAGCAACTTTGTACAGTCTATCTGCTCTCTGAGGGGCTGGAGGTTGTGAGTCATGGCTGATGGAAGCAGAAGCAAAGGCAGGCTGAATAGGCGGGATAGCAGAAGGAATGCGGGAGCCCATCTGTATCAGGTCATAAAACCTATACTGTACTTCTGTCATATCTGAGGCTTCTCACTTAAAGTGGTCTTTCATCTTGTTGATAGTTTCCCAAAAGTTAAATCCTCCACTGGGAGTCAGGCTCAATAGAGTCTTCTTCTGGAGATCTAAATCCCAGGGGGAAGAGATTTGAGTGTAGTAGGAGAGTGAATCCTCTGAGGAATCAGTTCCCTCCTCTTCTAGTTGTTCTACCCTCCTTTCAAGAATTAGAGGTCTAGGATTTAGGAGAGGCGGAACAGTGGTAGGAGTCTCTGTAGTAGCTCTAAGGGACATAAAGGCATTAAATAAACTTTGGCTGAAGGCCTGTCAATCGGGCATGCTTTCAGAATCAGGAGATAAATGCTTTTTTCCTAAGAGGCCTAGCTGGCATCTGGTTGGAGAAGGGCCTAGGGTCAGAGATAAGGTTGGTGACAATGGAATCAAGTACCCACAAAGTGCTGGCTCACCCCCAGAGTCAAAAGTAGATGCCGATTAAGCCTCTAAGGACGTGCAGTCAACTCGAGATTGTCGGCTTTCTCAGAGGTACCCACTTTATCCACAATGGCGGAAGCCGAATCCTTGGTCTGAAAAGTTCTGAGGGCGGTGTGTGCAGACGTCACTTATGGCTCATGATCCTACTAGCACGTCAGACGCACTTACAGGGAATGAAAATCTTTGGAATCTTGCAGGGCTTTGTGGAATCAGCTACCTCTACCTGCATACTTACCTGTTATTAAGCTGTGGTACTCTCCCACACTAAGAATACTGCAACATATGAATAGAAGGACACAGAATAGCTGTGTAAAAATCTAACCATACATGTCCTCTTCCATGTTGCAATATTCCTTCCCACCCCCCTATCCCTCTTTTTTACTATTGACCTGTCTAAAGGGGACTCTGAGGCATTCCCCTAGACTAGGGTCAGACTAGCCAGCAAGTGGCACTTTGCACCTCTTGTTGACATTACTTGTTACTCTCTAGTGGACTGCCTGGGCATTTAAGTTCTGAGGTCTGTGCATGCAAACATCACATTTAAGGTCCCTGGTTTATGGCCCTACTTGTGACATCCCACGCACCTACAGCAGCCGGGCTTAAGCTTTTGTATAGGAGCCAAAATGCGGGTCACCTGAGGCGGGTAATCACAAACTAAGAATACTGCAACATAGGAATAGGACATCTGCAAATGTAATGTCAACTTACCACAACAACAAATGTACTAGAAGTCAATGCTGCAGTTAAATAGTTGTGCAAGAACTTACCATAACCTTAGGTGTCCTTTTCCATTTTGCAGTATTCATAATAGGGAGGTTGCTGCCTGCAGTGTCGCCATCCATCCAGAATACCAAAGTCTTTGTTCCAAGAGGGTACTGTGACGTCCCTTAAGAGGGCTGTATAGAGATGTTTGGTATAAAAGTGACATCTGCACATACCCTCATCAGAATGTTTTGCCGCATACAGTAGTGCTCCTGTGGGTTGAAAGGGGGGGGGGTTCTACTTGGAGACCCTTACACTTGCATGTAGGCCAGGCCCAGGTAAAGTTAGCTGTGCTGAGAGTGGAGACTGGGGAAGAGAATGACCATGTCCCCAAAGGTAGGCCATGGTGTGATAGCAAGCAGACAGGGGGTAGGTGGGTGGGACTGAATCCTGCAACGTGGAAGAAAAGGACATCTAAGGTTATGGTAAGTTCTTACATAACTATTCTATGCCCTTCTACTCTCATGCTGCAGTATTCACAACAGTAGGGAGAGTACCAGAGATTTAGGTATGAACCAGGACTTGGAAGAATGACCTGGCAAAACCTGCTCTTGCTCTGGAGGCCATGTCCAGCTTGTAATGCTTGGTGAAGGTATGGACCAAAGTCCAAGCGGCTGCTTCTGTAATGGAGGTGAGGTCAGTGCCTTTATAAAGGCAGTAAGAGAGGCAGCTGGCCTGGTACAGTGAGGTTTAACATGGCCCCTGCAAGGATTTTCCATGATGGGAGAAGCACAAGGTAATGGATTTTGAGACCCATGAGGAAATGGTCTGTTTGGACATCGCCTTCTTGAAAGATTCTGAGATAGAAAATCTGACCAATTATTCATCTCCTTCCAACAGACTTGGTTTTGTCTAAGAAGCAGCAGAGTTTCCTATGTACATGCAAGGAACAGTCTCTCCTCTCTGAAGAGACTTGTGGATGTGAGCAGAAATCTGGTGGATTAATGGTTTGATTTAATGAGAGTTGATTACCTTGGGCATGAAGGAAGGGTTGGTCCTGAGAGCAACTCTGTCCTTGTGGAAAACAAGACAAGAAGTAGCCATAAGGGCTTGTATCGCTGAAGCCCTCCTGGCGGAGTCAGGGTAACTAGCAGAAAGTACAGTTGTATACACTTACCATAAATGTAGATGTTAAAGAGTTTTCACTGTTGCAGCCATCACATTTGGGGTTATCTGCTTGCAGTAGCCCTCAGTTGGCCTGATTATCAACGTCTTGGGTCCTGCGTCAGTTGCTCTCTTCAGTGATGTCAGGTAGTCAGGGGTATAATGCATGCAGCCAACGCCATTACATACGTTTTTCTTGCCCCAGATGTCAGGTGCCCTTCCTAATGGGAAGCAATTAAATACACACACACACACATATATATATATATATATATATATATATATATATATATACAAACACACACACACACTCTGTGGGAGCGGGTGTCAGGGGCTGCTAAAGCGCCTCACTGAGAACCGGCGAATGGCCTAGAAGATGCTTCGTCTGTTTTGGACCTAGGATGCCTGTCTTTTTTTGTCTTTGCGTTTTATTATGAATTCCGGTCAGTTCCGACGGCATTATGTAGTTAAAATCTTCGGCCAAAGTAATGTAAAGCAAAATCAATCCGACACTTAATAGTGCGTTGGTTGAATCTAGTACAAAAACCGGCAACTAGCAATGTCGTGATCAGGGCCTAAGCAAGGAATACAGTAAGTGAAAATCCTTGAGGTTTTTACTTCACACAAGAAATACAATTGTTAACTTTTACTGACATTGGTCTAGAGCAAGAAAAAGTTTCTCCAACGGGGTACTTAGCTTTATTGAATACTTCGGTTCTGAAATTCAAGTTAGAAAATCTCAGGAGTTGGCCGACCGGCACTTGTAAACTGCTTTTGCTTCGGGCACTGCGCGGCAAAAGACTGGAGAAAATGGCGTCGGCTGCATCTTTTATACCCCTGGCGCACTGACGTCAGGGATGAGGCGACAGCAACAGGGAACGGACCTAGACTTTGGAATTCTGGCCAACTGCGGGTAGCCTGCCAGCAGGATATCCCAAATGTAATGACTGCAACACTGAAACACGATGAACATCCCTGTAATATCCATCAGGTTTTCTGGGAGTAGGAAGTACAGTCAGGGACCAAGCTAGATTACGAAAAGGCATAGTCAACAATGTCCAGCTGATAGCTAAAGGCCTGTGTTGGGACAGGAGTAAGAAATCTCTAAGCCTCTTTTTAGAATGAGTAATCCTGGCTTTCCCAGTGAAAATGCTCCCTAAGAGTATGCAAAGGTTCACCAAAAGAAAAATCCTCTGGGGGAGAATGAGATGGAAAGAGTCATCTGCATCAGAATCCCCTTAGGTGGATAAGGGTAAATCTGGTCATCAGAGGGGACAAATTTCAGAATCCTGGTCAGAAGTATCATAAGCAAATTCAGTCCTAGGTCACTTAGAGGGGGAAGGTTGGCTTCCCCTGATTAAAGTAATAAGGTCTTCAGCCATTCTTATTTGTTTTTTAGGCATAGAGGCCTGACCATGCAGTCTGGGCGTCTGTTTCCTAGGCATGGTTCGAGTTTTGGGCTTTGAAGATGGCATCTGTTTAATATGCAAGTCAGTAGGCCTGAATACATCCTCAGAAGCCGGTGCCTGCACAGCGTCTCCGGACCCATCCAAGGTAGAGACATCCGGAGGTTCCACAGTTGAAACATCTTGTGGCATACTGGACTCCGAATGGGTCTCAGTAGAGGCCTGCGAAACTGAAGTAGTGGGCATCAAAGGCTGCGAAAGTGCCTCACTGAGTACTGGCGAACTGGTGACTAGCTTAGGAGAAGCTTCGTCGGCAGCTTTGGACCTAGGTGGCCTGTCTCTGTCTTTATCTTTGCGGGTTTTTTTTGGAATGTTGGTAGTCGGGCATCTTACCGAAGACGTATCTGGATAATTGAACCAAGTACCAAAATATTTAGAAACGAAAATATACAGATGACTAATAGTTTGTGGTTTAATTAAGGTACAAAACAGATAGCAAGGTACGTCGTGGTCAGGGCCTAGGCATGTAATACAGTACGAATGAAAATCTTCATGAGGTATTTGCTTTCCACAAGAAATACAATTATTGACTTTTACTGATATCAGTTTAGAGCAAGAAAAAGTTTCCCCAACGGGGTACTTAGCTTTAGTTGAAGACTTCAGTTCTGAAAATCTAAAACGAAAATTTAAGGAGTCTGCCGACTGGCACTTGCGAACTGCTTCTGCTTCGGTCACCGCAGGGCAAGAAAGATTGATGTAATGGTGTTGGTTGCATGCTTTATATCCGACTACCTGACGTCACGGAAGATGAGACCGCAACCGACGGAAGACCCAAGACTTTGATAATCAGGTCGACTGAGGGCTACTGCAAGCAGATAACCCCAAATGTGGTGACTGCAGCAGTGAAACACGAAGAATATCTGTTTTTAAGGGTCCATAGTTTCAGGGAAACTGAGTGATCTGGTTCTAAAGAAGGTAATGTTAGTTTTTCTAGTACAAAACTGAGGACCAAGGAGGGGGGAAAAGGCCTCCCTAGGTGGTCTGATATGAAGGACTCCTTTCAGGAAAAGTTCGACTTCCAGTCTGGATGAGAGTTGAGATGATATGAGCAAACTAGCAGAAATGGCAGATAAATAGACTGACTAAAGAGCAAGTCCTGAGTGGAGTAGTTCACACAAATAGGATAGGACCATTGGTATAGTTGCAATAAGGGGGTCCTGGATTTTCTTTTGACACCACTTGGAGAATCTGCGCCACTTTGATGCATAGTTTCTCCTGGTACTAGGTTTTCTGGACTTCTGCAGAACATCAGAGTACGTCCTCTGAATACAGGTGTCTGTAAGGGATTAGAACCAAATTACCCATAAGGTCAATTTCAGGCTGTTCACCTGTGGGTGGAGTAGGGATCCCGTGTCCTCTGAGCATGCCTAGGCAGTGGGGTAACCTGTGGTGACTGCCCTTGGCTAGTAAGTGGAGGAGGGGAAACCAATGCTGTCTTTGCCAAAACGTGATCACCAGCAGGATTTTGGGTTTGTCCTTCTGAATTTTCAGGAGGACTTTCTGAATTAGTATGAAAGGAGGAAAGGCGTAAAGGTACATTCCCTCCCAGGAAAAGGAGAATACGTCCACTTTCCAAACCTGTGGATGTGGATCCATTGTGGAGAAGCTGGGCATCTGGTTGGGGGGAGGCAAAGAAATCTGCTTGTGGAATAAACCACCTGTGCATCAGGTCCAGGAAAACCTCTCTGAAGCATCCATTCATGAGAGGGGGCTGAGGTTCTGCTGAGCTTGCCTGCCCTAACATTCTCTGTTGAGGGGGATGTACACTGCTACCAGGTGGACTTGGAGAGAAGATGCTAAGTTCCAGATCTGGATGGCCAGGCTGTGAAGGACCTTGTCCCTCCTTGCTTGTTGATGTACCACAGGACAGTGATATTGTATGCGACTACTTTCAGCGTTCCTGGCAGGAGGGTAGATTTGAAAGTTAGGAGAGCTAATAGTAATGCCCTCATTTCCTTGATACTGATGCGGTCCTTTTGTTTTAGAGTGGACCATTTGCCCTGTACTGAGAATTGATTCTGGTTTGTTAGGAGCACTGCTCCCCACCCCAGGTCTGACGCATCCGTGGAGATCTGTTGTTGGGGGGGACTGGAACTCGTAAGTTGGGTTCCACTGGATTTCCTTTAAGCACAGAAGGGGAAGGGGTGAGTCCATAGGTTGGGAGTGTTGGCTCCATAGGTTTTTTTTTTTATAATACCCACTGGATTTTTTGCATGTGGAGTCTTGCAGAGGTCACATGGGTATCGGAGATGCCACATGGCCTAATATTCTCAGGAATTCCTGAGCTGTCAAGGAGGTGTAGGTAAGGATCTGAGTAAAGTATAGACAATGGTCTTCGATCCTTTGGTCGGGGATGAATGCTTTCATGCTATCTGTTCTGATCCTGCACACCAAGAAAACCAACTCCTGAGAGGGGGTCAGGTGAGATTTTTTTTTGATTTAGGGTGAACCCTAGATGACTCAAGGTGGAAGACACCTGTTTTAGGTGAAGAACTTGATAGTCTTGATGAATGAGCAGGTCATCTAGGTATGGGTATATCTGTATACAGTGCAATGAAAAAGCATTTGCCCCCTTCCTGATTTCTTACTTTCTTGCATGTTTGTCACACTTAAATGTTACAGATCAAACAAATTTAATTAAAAAATAACCCAAGTAAACACAAAATGCAGTTTTTAAGTGATGATTGTATTTATTAAAGAAAAGAAACTATCTAAATCTATATGGCCCTACGTGAAAAAGTAAGTGTCCCCCTTGCTAAATTATGAAGGAAATGTGGTTAATCACATTTCTGGAAAAGCTTAATTCAATTTCACTAGTCACAGCCAGGCCCGCTGAATTAAGACATCACTTAAATAGAACCTGTCGAAGTGAAGTAGGCCAAAAGATTCCAAGAAAGAAATAAATCATGCCACGATAAAAAAAATCCTGAACAGATGAGAAAGTAATTGACAACTACCAGTCTGAAAAAGGTTACAAAGCCATTTCTAAAGCTTTGGGACTCCAGAAAACCACTGTGAAAGCCACTAGCCACAAATTGAGAAAACATGGAACAGTGGTGAACCTTCCCAGGAGTGGCCGGCCTACAAATAATACCCCCAAGAGCACAGCAACGACTCAGCCAAGAGGTCACAAAAGAACCCAGATCTAAAGAACTGCAGGCCTCTCTTGCCTCAGTTAAGGTCAGTGTTCATGACTCAACCATAAGAAAGACAAGGCAAAAATGGAATGTATGGCAGAGTTCCAAGGCGAAAACCACTGCTAACCAAAAAGAAATAGTTGTGTAAAATCTTGCCATAGCCATAGATGTCCTTCTCTTCCATGTTGCAGTAATCTTGTTGTAGGATTTCCTGCCTTCAGGTGATTCGTACGTCGGCTCCTATACAAAAGCTTTAGCTTGGCTGTTGCAGCTGTGTGGGATGTCACAAATCTATTTGAGGAGTGCCCCCACCAGTGGACTATATCAAGTAAGATGGTCCTGCCCAGTATCCATTTGTGTTGTGGAGAGTATGTCCTGCTTAGGAGATCTGTTTGCTTGTTGTCCTGCGAGGGGATGTAGGTTGCCTGCAGGGACAAGTTGTGGCGAGAGGCTGGATCCCATATCAGCATTGTTAGTCTGCACAACTGATATGCCTTTGTCACTCCTTGTTTGCTGAGGTACCACATTACAGTGGTACTGTTACCATTTGAAGGACCCCTGGTAGAAGCAGAGGGGTAAAGATTTTTTTTAGAGGTAAGAAGACTGCTGTCATTTCTCTGACACTGATGTGTTTGACCCTCAGGGAAGGGTGCCAGTTTGCTTGAACCCTGTAAGCTGCCACTGTTGCTCCCCAACCTGAATCTGAGGCATCTGTATGCATTACTTGCATTGGGGGAGGGGGGGGGGGGCTGAAGTGGAAGCCTCGGGTTTAGCTGGACTTGATGGATCCAGCAGCTGATTTCTTTCTTTAGACAGGGAAGAAGGGAAATTACTTGTTCTAAGTGATTCAGGTGCTAGGACCAAATGTTTTTAAGGTACCATTGCAGCTTGTGCATATGAATTTTGGCCAGTGGTAGCATAGAGATGGCTGCTGCCATTAAGCCCAAGAGTCGAAGGAATTGCCTTGCAGTTACTGCTTGAGAGAGTAGCAACTCCTTGAAGTGGAAGGTCAGGGATAGGACCTTGACCTGAGGGAAAAAGGCCTTCATTCTGTCCGTTCGGATTCTGCAACCCAGGTAAAGTTTGTCCTGGTCGGGGTGCAAGGAGGACTTTGGAAGGTTGAGGGTGAACCCTAGATTTTGTAGATGGGACAAGGTGAAGTGCAGATGCTTTGAGGAGGTATTTTTACTCTGCCAGTATTAGGATATCATCCAGATAAGGGTAAATCCAGATTTCCAGAGTTCTGCAGAAGGCAATGGCCAGGGACAAGCATTTTGTGAACACTCAAGAGGCAGTGGACAAACCAAAGGGCAAAGCAGTAAATGGGAAATGAATAGAGGGGTCCAGAGAAACGCAAGAATCTTCTGTGGGAAGTTCTGATGGGTATGTGTATGTAAGGCCTCTTTTAGGTCCAAAGTGGCCATACAAGCCTTGGGAGGTAGCAGGGTGGGAAATTACAGCATTTTGAAGGTGGGCACCTGAAGGTAGAGGTTTAGGAAGGAGAGGTCTAAAATGGGTCTCCAAGGGCCATCTTTCTTGGGAACCAGGAAGAAATGGGAGTAGAAACCTTTTCCTTGTCCTGAGGGAGCAGGTTCTATAGTACCCAGCTTCAGCAGGTCTGTTAGAACCTATGGAAGGAGATGCTGTTGGTTCTTGGGTGGGTATGAGATGCCTCCCGAGGGTGGTTTTTCTATCAAGGAGAGGAAATATCCTTTCCGTTTTGGATAGTACCCATTGGTCCGAGGTTATGGTTTGCCAGAAGGGGAGACAATGGGAAAGGCGTGCTGAGAGTGGAAGGGGGCAAGTCAGTCATGCATTGTTGGGGCCTCCTCTGTCCTGAAAGAGTTTGTCTAGGCTGAGGATGCAGGGCAGCAGGTCTGGACATGGTGTGTGTCTGTCTTGCACCTCTTCTAGATCTGGAGGAGGAAGAACCCGTCTAAAGTTTTGCCTCACAAAAGATGGCTTTAGCCGGATAGTTTCTGTAGTACTTTGGAATTGGGGGACACCAGTAAATGTTTTATGTCCTGCAATTCCTTATTTTTTTTCTTGCAGATTCTTAAAAAGATTTGCAGATTGTGATCCATGGGGGCATCGAGGATCTTTGACTAAGTCTTCTGGAGATTCTGAAGTCTCAGCAAGGAGCATCTCCTGAGAACAGAAGCAGATACTGCAGAGCAAGTGCAGGCTTCTGCAGCATTATAGCTGCATCTATGAGTATCTAGCTACCTATGTAGCCAGAGAGTTTGGAGGAGATGTCCGCCTTAATGGGGCCGTCAGGAATAGAGGTCAGCATGGAGGAGGCTTGAGATACTAAGTCCAGGGCATATTTAGTCATGTGCGTCTGACAGTTAATGGGTCTGAAAGCCAATGTGGAGGATTATGTATACCTTCTTACCAATTCTATCAGTGGGTAGGAGTGATGTGGAGGGAAGGAGTCTGGATTGCTTATCAGGGTAGGTGGCAATCACTGCTGGGTCTGCCAAGGGTGGTTTGACTAGGAATTTTTGCTTGGCAAGCACCTTTTAGAAGCAATCTGGTCACTTGGGGGTAGGTGGCAGAGAGTCTGGGGCCTTAGATGCAGAATTAAAGGCATCCAGGTATGCAGGTAAAACTGGAGGAACAGCAGAAGGGGAGGGTGATTCAACTTGAAGCTCAAAATACCTCTTTTGGGTGTCAAGACATTTGTGAGGTATCACATTTGAAATAGCCTTTCTTCTTAGTGATGGTCTTACCAAATGTAATACCCCTCAGGGGGTGAATTCCCCTCAACTGATTCCTCATCAGGAGAAAATTCCTCGGGAGATTCAATTTGGGAGGTGTAAGACATGAAGTCCTCTGAGGAGGAAAAGAAAATAGTATGCTCCTCTTCCCTAACCTGAGATGTGATTGGGGGGGGGTCAGAGGCAGAAGCAGTCCCTAGGACTGAGCAAAGGTAGAGTAGTGGAGGATGAGGCGAAAGGTCGAAGCGCCATAAAGGCCTACATCAGGGAAGAAGTGAAGGACTGCCAGTCAGGAAGGTCTTCTGCAGTGGCAGAGGTTTTCTTGGTTTTCTGTTTCTTTTTAGCCAGGGTGGACGTTGGAACCAGCCTGGAAACAGATTTAGTAGTAGGAACTGCATCAGAAGTCAGGATCCCAGTCGGAGGTATCAAATTCTGGTTCCCCCTCGACCTAGAAGGTAGTCGGGGTCTAGGTTGGCTCAGAGGACGTGCCGGTATTTGGCTAAGCAATGGCTTCCCCAAAGTTGGTCGAAGCAGACTGATCTGCCGGGTGCCCCTCAGTTCCTAAATCGGCAGCTGGCAGGGCATCTGGTAACAGAGCGGCAAACTAAGAAGGCCTAGGAAACTTGAGCTTCTCAAGCAGAGGTTGTGACGCGGCCTCCGAGGCAGGATCCATTCTTAGGGCTAGCCGCTTAAGACACTGGTTTTCTAAGTAGAGGTTTAGTGCGGCCAGATGGCAGTGTAGGGTCTTCAGCACAAACTATTAACAAATGGAGCAAGCATAATTGTCATGCTCCTGGTCCAAGCAAAAAACACGCATCATGGGTGTCTATGTGGTACCTCGCACCCGCACTGGCATTAACACTTTTTACCTGACATCGGCCATCAATTGCTACAACAAACCAAGCCTAAACAATAACAATCTGATTTCTTTTTAAAACTCCGTTTGTCCAGCAACCTTTTCCTTGTTTGTTCTTTAACTCCCTCTTATCAGCCTTGCAATTACCAGAACTGTCCACTAGGGGGGCTCCTTACTTCAGCTTTTCTCTCTTTCTTGTCTCTTGTGCCCTGAACTTACATTAATTTCTCCTGCTGTTCCTTAACTACCATTTAGTCCTCTCACTTTACCCTCTACTTCTACTGTCCACACTCACCTCTTCCAGGCTTATTTCTCACTAACCTTTTCCCACACCTGTCTTGTCTAACTTACTTTCTGGAGTCAGTCTTGATTTGTTTTCTACAACTGCACCTGCAGCTGTCTCTAACCCGCTCCGTTCGCCCTGCGGGCTCACTCCGCTCCCCTTCCTACCCCTCTCCAACCTCACCCTTTTTACTTCCAATTGTTGCCTACATATATCCAATAGTAAAGCTGCACAATGTATAAACCTCCCACCCAATTACTTACCCTACCACTATTCACACTACTACTACTTCCTCTAATCTTTATCTACTTATTTCCTATGAATACCCACTACATCTAGACCATCTCTATCCTAACAAGGAAACCAATGTTCTATCCCTTCCACTCCTCCTTAACCATGCTAATAACAACTTCACCCAAATACCTACTTGCAAAAAGTATCATAGAATACAACATATTAAATATTACACCCTTAACTCAGGAAAAATCTACTTCTATACAACAAATTCCCTAACCCAAGCTATATAGGATTACTACTCTCAATAAAAGATGAAGATATCCACCTCAACCCAGGCCCAACAAATACTCCTAGTACTCTCCACAGCCATATTCCCTACCCAATCAATCCCCTTAGTGAAACATCCAACTCCCTCCAAGTAGCCCATCTTAATATACGTAGCATAAACAAAATACCTCATAGTAGAAGTATATTCCTTTGATATCCTCTGCTTAACAGAAACATGGTTAAAACCTGCTACCAAAGACAATGAATTCCTTCCACCTGGATATAACATACTAAGACTCGACAGAGTAGCCAAGAAAGGAGGAGGGGTAGCCATTCTACTTAAATCAGGCCTACAATTAACCACCTACAACTGTAAAATACCTCTTGAATCCAATGCAGAAATTCTCATCTCCAAACTTCATATTAACAATGCCAAATCCATCTATATCATCTGTATGTATCTTCCTCCCGGTAAAAACATTACCACCATGGAAAATATTCTTTGCTGGCTATCCCAATACTTGCCTCAAGAAACCATAATCTTAGGAGATTTAAACACTGACTGGAACTGCGATTGCAGCAGCCTCCCTACAATCCACATTAACCTATATGGTTTTACTCAAAGTATTACCATCCCCCACCAGGATCAATAAAACTAACCAGAAAGCTAGAATATTAGACTGGAATCTCATAAACCATCACCCTCACAACTATGATTCAGGAACCCTCCCTGATGATATAAGTGACCACTCACTTACCTATATTATCAGGCACAAAACCCATACTCCCAATCCTACATCTGTCAAAAATATCAGATCCAAAAAGAACTTTAACCCTGAGCTATTCGAAAAAGAACTAAGTGCGTGCAAATGGTCTCCCTTAAAATACCTCCCTTTAGAAGAAGCCATCAAGTACTTTAACTTTCTTGCAATTCTCAACCAACATGCTCCAACCAGATTAGAGTTAAAACCAAGTCTGCCCCATGGCTTTCAAAAGCAACCAAACACAAAATGTAGGACGACTAAAAACCCTGTTGACCAACAAACCTTTAGACAGCTAAGAAATGACACTATGAAAGCTATACTCTCTGATAAAAGAAATTACTACCTACAATTCCAACAAACTAATCAAAACAACCCTCAGAAATTCTGGACTAGCATTAACCAACTACTCCACCCAGGTCAATCCACCACACCTAACCCTCAAGATACTGACCATGCTAATCCCATGAATACAGCCAATACATTCAATACCTTCTTTACTAATACCATCCAAACACTGACTAGTCAGCTATCAACTAATAGCTTCACTCTACCTACCTATACATCTACCACACCCCCTTCCTTTTCATTTACAACCTGTCCCAACTACATACATTCTAACCCTCATACAAAAACTAAAATCATACTCTCCCCCTCAGCAGATCAACTACCTGCCGATTTTCTATAGCCATCAGCCAAAGATATAACTTAACCTATTTCCATTCTGATCAATAGGACTATTACTGAAGGTCACATACCTAGCCTCTGGAAAGTCTCTCATATTATCCCCCTCCATAAAGGCGGACACTCAAATGAGCTCTCCAACTACCGCCGTATTGCCCTTCTCTCACCCCTAGCAAAGATCATGGAGAAATGTATCCATAGGCAATTACTTGACCACTTAACCCAAATTAACTTACTTTCCAGCTGTCAACATGGTGTCAGACCTTCACACAGCACTACCACTGCCATCCTTTCCTTTACAGATTACATTAACAAAAACCGTAACCTTAATAACCTTTCTTCAGCACTATTCATTGACCTGTCTAAAGCATTTGACATGGTCAATCAGATTCTCCTCAACATACTAGAATCACTATCATTTGATGCACCTTCTATAAAATGGTTCCAGTCCTACCTAGATAAAAGACAACAGGCAGTAATTTGGCATAAGACTCTTTCTACCCTCCAACCAGTTAACATTGGTGTCCCTCAAGGGTCCATACTAGGACCTCTCCTCTTCTCAATATTTATTAATGATCTTCATCTAGCCATCCCCCAAGCCACATGCATACAATATGCTGATGACTCAACACTTATATGCTCAGCCAAATCCATATCTGAACTTCTCTCTCTTACCCAGAAAGCATTTAACACAGTTGAACAATGGTTTACACAGCGTTTTCTTTTGAACCCCCACAAAAACTAAACTCTTCCTCTTCAATCCAACTCAAGTCCTCTCCACTTGATTTCTCAGTTATATCAACTAATGGCACCATTATATCACCCGACACAACTACCAAACTATTGGGAATCACCATTGATAACAATCTGAACTTTGACATCCATATCAACAATACAATAAAAACTGTCAAAAAACTTCGCTCCCTCTATAGAATTAAATCTTACCTTTCTCCCACAGCTAGAACAACCATAGCACATGCTCATCTAAACTCTACCCTCCTCTATGCCTCACCTATTTTTACTAACCTTTCTAAAAATAACCTCAGCAAACTGAAAACATCCTACAATAACATCACTAGATTTGCAACAGGTAACCCTGACAGAACCCATCACTGCATAAATATAAAGCAGCCTGGATGGCTTGAACTACAAAACGTGATTAAATTCCATCAACTAACCAATGCCCATAAAACTCTTTTATAAACCTTCCTGTACTCCTAGTCTATCTACCTCATCACTCCATACATAAATTTGAAATCACTGCATTCCTCACACAAAAATATTCTATATACTTCTAAACCTAACAAAGCTGGTGAATCTCTCTTCTCTAATGCTGTTGGAAAAACCTGGAATCTTCTCCCCAGCAACCTTTCCTCTCTTCCCTCTCTATCACTCTTCAAAAATAGACTAAAACCCTACATTAGAACACACTGGTTGTGCCCTGTACTAAACCTGACTAGGCTATCTACCTGATTAAACTTAGCTCTGCCTATTCCCCCACTACTCAAACTAGTACATATTACTTTACCTATAAATACAGATTTCCTCCCATACTACACTGTGTAGTCTCCCCTATACATTTCTTACTGAATATATATATTTTTCCTTTTATATTTTGTATATAATTAACCTGTCTCCTCTCTTGACCTTAGTCTTTCTATTTATCTATGTTTTATAACTGCATGTTGTATAGTATAAGCATTCTTGCACTACAAGTTTTTTTATCCTCACAGAATAACCTGTAATATTTTTTTTATATAATTAATGCTGCTATTTAGTACTTTTTTGTAAAATAAAACAGACGCAGACAGCTGTAAAATCCAGGATAGGCCTTTACTGAGTGCAAAACACAAGCGCTTTCACAATCTAGCTTCTTTTTTGTGTTGATGTACCTGAAATCTGCTCATTTAATATGAATATTTTTATTTAGTCTTATTTTGTATATTAAGTTTTTTTCATTTTCCTGTATCGGAAAATATCTCCCCGGGCCTCTACTGAAAATGGACATGTATCCAGTGAGACTAGCCCAGTCAACAAATGTAAAATAAAATAATAAAATATGAAAAACCAAAAATAACAGGTTACTTAGCTTTATTGAGACATCTGATGAGGAGCGAACACATGACACAGCCGTCTGTGGCTGAAAAGTTCTGAGGATAGTGCATGCAGACGACGCATTTAAGGCTCCTGGTTTATGGCCTTACGTGTGATGTCCCACGCAGCTGTAACAGCCAAGCTGAAGCTTTTGTATAAGAACCGACATACGAGTCACCTGAGAGCAGGAAATCCAAGAATACTGCAACATAGGAACAGAAGGACATCAAAGGCTAGTCTCACTTTTGCCAAAAAACATCTTGATGATCCAAGTCTTTAAGGAAAATATTCTGTGGACTGACTAAACAAAAGTAAAACTTTTTGGGAGTTGTATGTCCTGTTGCATCTGGCACAAGAGTAACAGCATTTCAGAAAAAGATCATGCCAACAGCCAAACATGGTGGTGGTACTGTGATGGTCTGGGGCTGCTTTGCTGCTTCAGGACTTGGACAACTTGTAGAGGTTGATGGAACCATGAATTCTCTCTACCAAAAAATCCTGAAGGAGAATGTCCAACCATCAGTTCGTGACCTCAAGCTGAAGTGCACTTGGCCTCTGCAGCAGGACAGTGATCCAAAACACACCAGCAAGTCCACCTTTGAATGGCTTAAAAACACACAGGTTTTGGAGCGGCCTAGTCAAAAACCGGACTTGAATCCAGCGGAGATGCCGTGGCAGGACGTTAAAAGGGCAGTTCATTCTCGTAAACCTTCCAATATGGCTGAATTAAAACAATTCTGCAAAGAAGAGTGGGCCAAAATTCCTCAACAGCGATGTGAAAGACTCATTGCCAGTTATTGCAAACACTTGATTGCAGTTGCTGCTGCTAAGGGTGGCACAACCAGTCCACCCAGTCATTAGGTTTAGGGGGCAATTACTTTTTCACATAGGGCCATGTAGGTTTGGATAGTTTTTTTCCTTAAATAAAATCATCCCTTAAAAACTGCACTTTGTGTTTACTTGGGTTATCTTTACCTAATATTTACATTTGTTTGATGATCTGAAACATTTAAGTGTGACAAACAAGCAAACAAATAATAAATCAGGAACAGGGGAATACTTTTTCATTGCACTGTACCCTGGGTCCTGCAGTGAGCAATGAAGGGAGCTACACACTGTGAACACTTGAGGGGCCGTGGAGAGACCAAAGGGCAAGGCAGAGAATTGAAAATGACTAGAGTCTATAGCAAAGTAGAGGTAGTTCCTGTAATATGGATGGACAGGGATGTGGAGATAGGCATCCTTCAAATCCAGGGCTACCATGAATGCTTGTGGGGTTATGAGTGGCAAAAGAAAGCAATCATTTTGAAGCTGGGAACTTTGAGGAAGAGGTTTAGAAAAGATAAGTCTAGGAATTAGCCTCCAAGGAGAGTCTTTCCTTGGTACAAGAAACATCCTGGAGTAAAAACCTGTGTTCCTTTGTGGGACGGGTACTGGTTCTATGGTACCCTGAGATTGGAGTTGTTGAATGATGGTAGGAAATAGGTGGATTTGTTTTTTTGGTGGTTGGGAATACCTTGGAAAGGTGGAAGCATCCACAAAGTCATGAAATATCCTCTCTGAATGATAGTGAGGACCCATTACTCTGCTGTGATTATCCGCCAGGTGGGTAGGGAGATGGGGAGACGTAGGGATAAGGGTGTGTTTGGGTCCAAAGTAGTTGAGTCACAGTGGAGGTGGTCTGGATTGGTCAGACCAACTCCAAAAGGATGTAGTGGAGGAGCTGGTTGGAAACCTGGGAGTAGAATTTTTTCTGGGTTGTCTACGTCCCTTAGATTGAGGAGCTGTGTGAAAAGACTGCCTTCTAACAAAGGAGGGCTTCTGGGGGTAGTTCCTATGGTATCTGGAAATAGGGGATGGCGTTTGTCATTTTGTAGTTCCTTTCCCTTTTCTTGAAGGGATTTGAGGAGCTCAGCAGAAGCCTGTCCAAAGATGGCCTTATTGTCCAAGGGTGCATCAAGTAACTGTCTGTACATCCATGGAAAGAGGTTGAAGCCTTACCCAGGAGTATCGCCTTAGAACAGATCCTGAGGCAGCTGATTTAGATGAAGCTTCCACAGAATCATAACTGCACTTAATGGAATGCCTAGTCATTTGGGATGGTGTGGAAAGCAGAATGCTGACTTGGGCTTTTATGGGAGAATGTGGCACCTCGGAGAGAAGGGCAGAGGCTTTCAATATGGTATCTAGGACATACCTAGCCATATGTGCTTGGTAGTTGAGAGCCATTATAGCAAGAGTAGAGGCAGTATATACTTTCTTTCCTAGTCTGTCCATGACTTTACTATCAGTTGGGTAAAGGGCAGCAGAAGGTAATTGCCTTGAAATTTTTTCAGCAGAGAAAACTAACAGCTGGGTCTGCTGGAGGATTTTTAAAGAGGAAATGGGTGTCCTGGGGAACCTTATAAAAATGGTCTGGGTGTTTAGAGGCTGGTGGTTGCAAGTCTGGAGACAGACGCAGCCAAGAAAGCATCCTGGAAGGCAGGTAATAAGGCGGGGGGGGGGGGGGGAGGACAGCAGAGGGCGATGGTTGCTCCATTTGTAAAATGTCAAAGTACCTTTTCCTGGAGTCAACAGACCTTTGATGCTTGCCACTAAAATGTTCCCTCACGAGGGAGATAGTCTCCCCAAAGGTAAATTCTTCTCCTGGGGACTCAGGAGATATGGAGTCCTCTTCCTCTGGAGTAATGAAATCCTTGGGGGAGTCTATTTTGGATTCATAAGGCAAGGATTTCTCAGAAGAGGAGTAGTCTTCCTCCGATACCTGCAAGGGTGGCGTAAGTGAGAGAGTAGGGGGGAGTTGCGTCTGCAAGGCCTGAAATGCCTTCAAGAGACTTTAAGAACAATTCCCAACCAAGAACTGGTTGAGGCTCAGGGTGTTTAGTTTTTTTTCTCTTCAAAGGAGTAGCAGGAGGGGAAAGCATAGAGGTGGACACCTGTTTGGTAGGAAGAGGAGGAGCAGGGCCCTGTGGCTGAGTGAGTCGTGGTTCCCCTGCCCCATTAGGATTTGATGACTGATGAGCCTCAGCGGACAAACACTCTGTTTCCTACATCCCAGCTTCCATTAAGGTTCCTGGGCCTGCTTTGGAAAAGGCAGTCAGAGGATTCCGGGCTTTCAAGTGCCTCAAGAACCTACTTGGATGCCTGAGCCGTAAGCTTGGGATTCTGGCTTAATTTTCTTGGCCTTCTTCCTCGGTGGCGAGGCCCATACCAAGCGCTAAGTGACGTCGCCTTTGATTTTCTAAATACAACTTCAGTGCCACTAGGTGGCTGTGGAGAGTTTTGGGGATGAAAGATTTGCAAATGGGGCAGGACGTATGGTCGTGGACCTCGCCTAAACAAAATACTCGCATCTTGTGCGTGTCCGTCTGAGGAATTTGTCTTCCACAAGCACAATTCCCCTTTCTAGCTGATATGCAAGTCTAAACTGTAATCAAAAGCAAGGAAAAAAAACGAGAGGGCACTTATCTGTATCGAAGAAGCAGTCTGGTCTTGAATGGAATCATAACTGGTCATCTGAAGAAACACCATCTGCTTATGGAACTGGCAAACAGGAGTTGGACATTCAATGCGGCAGAAAAATTCTGACGAGGGTACGTGCAAATGTCGCTTATACCCAACGTCGGTTTATGACCCTTGTAAGGGGCGTCACACGTACCCTCTTGGAAAAAAAAATACTTTGGTATACTTGCCAGACAGTGGCACTGCAGGCAGCAACCTCCCTACTGTTATAAATACTGCAACATGAGAATAGGAGGACATTTTTAGATATCTATGCAACAGGCAGTCCTTTTACAACTGGTTGGGGTTTTCAGAACTTGTCCTCTTTCCCTCAATGTTGGTACTGGTTTGCTATGATGGACACAGGAAGGTAATGCAATTGGATATTCCCTTAGAGATGGTTTGGAGACTGGTTTGCCTTCTTTTCCTTATGCAAACGTCTCCAGAAACTGGTCTGCTCGGTTAGGGAATTTTGTCTTGTCTGGGTCATACCCAGTCTGTGACTGACTTTACATATCCTGCCCCCAAAACTTGTTTCCAGTTCACTACACAAACTCCCGTTTTTTTTCTACCACTACCCAAGAATCATCTATGCTAGGATGCTTAACGGGGGAAGAAAAGTAAAGGATAAGGTTACAGTCAGATTATGTCTTTCTGGTAGGTCTCAACGTCCAACATACAACAGGCAGGGCGTTCTACAGTTGGCACAGAAGATAGAAAAATCAAACTGACGGAAGGGAATGAAGGGGGAAGGAAACATACTGGTAACCCAAACCCTGTTATGCACATCTCAAACGGGGGAAGAACGACTGGAAAAGTACAGTCGTCTCTCTCTTACCAGAATTGTAGATGTTTGAGTATATCTATGCTGCAGTACTGATCCTTGGTTCTTCCTGCCATGCAGAAGCCTACTAGCTGCCTGATTTCCAGAGCATTTTCATCAGTCCCTGGCTTAAGGACTTACGATGGCAGATATTCAGATGTCAGGGTAAAAGAGGGCATCATGTCAGGGCCACCTTCAGGTCTTTCATGACAATGAGAAGCAGACTGATGCAGAGGACTGATGCAAAGCAGCTGCCTGGTAAACAACCTCCCACTTCCACACAAGGAAATCTTTTCGTAGCCTGGCAAAGCCTGGTAGAAAGACCTTGGCACCAAAGCTCGTGGACCAGGAGGTGATAGTTCCCCATTACACAGGGTGGCCAGAAAAAAATGTGGGAAAGTTGGACTACAACAGTGGATGTACTCAAACACCTACTTTTACGCACAAACAAAAACCTACAAAAGCAGCCTTAAGGCTTTACTGCTCAATGCTTGGAGGCTAAACAAAAAACACCGGTCAAGCCCTCCTCAATCTACAGAATGTCAGCATCTGTACTGTGACAGAGACAAAGTTGTAGAAAGTATACAGTGAACAAGAGGATACCATGAAGCTCAAGCACATGCAAGTTACCATAGATAAGGTCAATCACCATATCATGGTTACCTACAGGTCCACCAGCTATGCCTCTATAGTCTCATGACTTTTACCTAAATCCAACAGAAGAACTCAACATCTAAACACCCTATTCATGGGTGACTAACTACCCCACTATAGACAGGGAAATGCATGCTGCCTCAAAACTCGCAGGCACAATGCTCCCTGAATCTCATACTCATTATCATGGGACAGTGATGCACCGCCAGATGTCATGACCTCACTAGCTTGATTGGATTACAAAGCTGTCTCATTTAAAGTAAAACTCAACCAACAGAATCCAGCTAAACCAGTAGCAGTTAGAAACGATTCAACAGCAAACTACATCCTATTAAGACACACAGTCAAAACTCAAGGATCCTCCAACCAAGACCACAGCTACCTATGCAGTATTATTCAGAGCCCTTATACAAACACATGAATGGCTGCACAGCGGCTGCCATAACTACCAGAAAAAAACATTTAAAACAAACTCCACTGGTGAAAACCTCATCTAAACAGAGTATAACAGAGTATAACAAACAAAAATTCCGAGGACAGCATGACCCTACCAGATGTCAAGACTTTTGGACAGGAAAAAAGTGAGGTATCATTTATATGACAGAAATAAGAACAGGACAAAACTATGGATAAGAATTGCCCATCTGAAATGCTTTGCTCTTCTCCCTGTTCATGTAACTGGAGGGGGTGGGGGGCAAGAGACTGCAGCAGACAAGAGTAGGAGAAAATTGGGAAACTGCACTACAACACTGACTTGCTCTAACATCTACAAAAGTGGTAAGTGTGACAACTGTACTATATTCTTTGTCGGTGTTGCAGTACTGATCCTTTGGAGGACTCACAAAGATACTAGTTGGGGATAGGGTTGTCTGTTGGGCATTCAGAAAGCAGATTTTGCAGGACGGCAGCAGCAAAGCATGCCCTAGCCTGGAAGCAAGAGCTAGACGGCAAGGTTTAATTAAGTGTGGCTGACATCCATATGGCAGCATCCAGAAAAATGTGGAGAGACACCTTTAAGAAAGGCAGTGGTGGCTGCATAGTATCTGGTGGAGTGAGCCCTGACATATGTTGGTACTGGTTTGTTATGATGGGCATAGAAAGGTAATGCAATTGGCTATTCCCTTAGAGATGGTTTGGAGACTGGTTTGCCTTCTTTTCCTTATGCAAATGTGTCCAGAAATTGGTCTGCTCTGTTAGGGAATTTTGTCTTGTCTGGGTCATACCCAGTCTGTGTACATCCAGGGAAAGTACAGTTTTGTACCTACCATAAATGTAGATGTTCGAGTGCTAATACAGCTGCAGTCATAACAGATTGGTTTTCCTGTTGTCAGGCGGGTCCTCGGTCGGCCGAATTCCAAAGTCTAGGTCCGGCATTGGATGTCGTCACTTCTTCCCTGACATCAGTGCGACAGGGGTATAAAAGAACCAGCCGACGCCATTTTCTTCAGTTTTTCTTGCCCCAGATGTCAGGTGCCCCCAGAAGGAAGGCAAAACATAAATTTATGTAATAATGCAATGCAATATAATAAAAACAAAACAGTAGTTGCAAGCAAATACACCATAAAAGAATACCCCAATCAGGTTGTATGAGGAGGTGTTAGCCATTAGGCCTGTCCCAAGAGGGGAAGGAGGGAGAGAAACCTGGACTGCAGCTGTATTAGCACTCGAACATCTACATTTATGGTAGGTACAAAACTGTACTATGTTCATCGTGCATACAGCTGCAGTCATAACTGATGGGTAGAATCCCAAAGCTAAAAAAGGGGTGGTAGGCACTAAGTGGAACTAGGAGGAGCCAGAATGCCCTGCAAGACTGTAGTGGCAAAGCCCGTTCTAGATTTGGAGTATAATGGTAGGTGATAGTACGGTGCAGTGGTGCAGCGGTAGCGTTGTCGCCTCACAGCAAGAGGTTCTCTGATTCGATTCTCGGCTGGGGTGCCTTCTGTGTGGAGTCTGCATGTCCTCCCTGCGTTCTTGTGGGTTTCCTCCGGGTGCTCCGGTTTCCTCCCACGTTACAAAGACATGCATCTGGAGCCTTTCTCCCCGGGCCTCAGCTGAAAATTGGCTTTGTTCCAAGTTGGACTTTCCCGGTTAACAAATGTTAAATAAATAAAAATAAATAAAAAAATAAAATAGTGCTTGGAGAAAGTATGTACAGAACTCCAAGTGGCTGCTTCCAAAATATCTTAGGTAGGAACCCCCCTGAGGAAAGCCACAGAGGTAGCTGTGGCCCTTGTGGAGTGAGATCTGATGCCTGTAAGTACAGTTTTACCATGAAGAGAGTAACAAAAGCGTACGCAGTGGGCTATCCATTTTGAGATTATCTGTTTGGAAATGGGCTCCCCCTGAGCACCTGTAGCATAGGACACAAAGAGTTGCTCTGATTTTCTGAAAGGCTTTGTTCTGTCCAAATAATAACGGAGCTGTCTATGAATGTCCAAGGAATGTAGTAGTCTCTCCCCTTTGTTTTGTGGATTAGGGTAAAAGGTAGGTAAGTGGATAGCCTGATTCAAGGCTACCCTGGATACTACCTTTGGCATAAAGGAAGGGTTTGTTCGTAAAGAAACTCTGTCCTGATGGAAAATGATGAAAGGCTGCACAGCCATGAGGGCTTGTAGTTCCGAAACCCTGCGTGCTGAGGTGATAGCCAGATGGAAGGCTGTTTTCCATGACAAATATTGCAGTTCTGTTGAAGCAGCAGGCTCAAAAGGAGGCAGGGTCAGTTTTTCTAGAATGAAATTGAGGTCCCAAGCAGGCACTGGTTGCTTCCTGGGGGGTTTTATATTCTTAGACCCTCTGAGGAACTGTCTTAAGAAAGGGTGAGAGAATAAAGGAGGATCAGTGTTGTATTCTGCAGAAATGGCTGAGGCATGGATTTTGATGGAGGAGAATGAAAGTCCACTTAGCATCTCAGCTAGGTACTGTAATATTTGAGGTAAATTCAGTATTCCAGGATTCTGACCCTTTTTTTGATTCCAGGCACAAAACCGTTAACATTTTGCGGAGTAGGCTTTTCTAGTAGAAGGCCTTCTGGCCTCCAAAATGACATCCTGCACCTCCTTGGAGAGAAGGGTCTGTTGTGAATTTAAGGAATCCTCCATACGGCTAGATTGAGTGTTTTCAGCTGACTGTGAAGAGTTTTGAAGTTGTGCTGAGTCAATAGAAGAGGCATTAGAGGCAGGATCCATGGTGGGGAAAGCGTCAGGCTCCTCAGGAGTGGGTACCAGTTTTGTCTTGGCCAGTCTGGAGCAATGAGAATCTTTGGTCTGTCTGCTCTGGCTTTTAATAGAACTTTGGGCAGCAGAGGAAGAGGTGGAAAGGCATAAACTGTCACTGTTGTCCAACTGAAAGAGAGTGCGTCCACTTTCCAGGCCTGTGGATGAAAGGTCCTTGAGCAGAATTTTGTCAATTGGTAATTTCTGTGGGTAGCAAAGAGATCTAGGTCTGGCCTTCCCCATGCTTGAATTATCTTTGTAAAAATTTGAGGATGCAACTTCCATTCGTGCGGATCTGTCATATTTCTGCTTAGGTTGTCTGCCAGCGTGTTTTCCTTGCCTGGCAGGAACTGTGCTTGAAGTTGGATTTGTAATTCCAGAGCCATGTTCCCAAAGAGACATGGCTAGCCTGCATAGGGGATATGAATGGGTTCCTCCCTGTTTATGTACCACATCACTGTGGTGTTGTCTGTCCTTATCAATAGCTGGCCTGGATGCAGTAGGTCTTTGAAAGCCATAATAGCATTTATTACTGCTAGCATTTCCTTTTGATTGATGTGTAGGTGCTTTGCTTTTTGGGACCATTTGCCCTGAATGCACCGATCTGTCATGTGCACCCCCCAGGCGTAGTCCGAGGCGTCTGTTGTGATGACTTGATTTGCTTGAGGCTTGCAGAATGGGAGACCTATGTTTCTTTGGCATGCTTGAGCCCACCACAGAAATCCCTTTTGAAGGCATGGAATCAGTGGTATAATTGTTTCCAAACTGTGGCTGTGTTGAGACCATAAGTTTTTTAGGTACCATTGAAGTTTCCTCATATGCAGCTTTGCACATGGGATTAGCAGGATGCAAGATGCCATGAATCCCAGAGCCTGCAGGATTTTCCTTGCAGTCAGCCTGGTGAAGGTTGCCAGTTTTCTGAAGTATTGAGTTAGTTGCCCTTGTTTCTCTGGCGTGAGATAGGCCATCTGGGTGTTTGTATTCAAGCTGGCACCCAGGAAAATTATTGTTTGAGAGGGTATTAGTCTTGATTTCTTTTTGTTGACGGTGTATCCCAGAGAATTCAACAACATTATTACAAACGCCAGGTGTTTCAGAAGTATGTGTTTGCTGTCCGCTTGGATCAGGCAGTCGTCCAAATATGGGTATATTTGTATCCCTTGAAGTCTGCAGAAGGCAATTACGGATGCCAGGCATTTCGTGAACACTCTGGGCGCAGTAGATAAGCCAAAGGGCAATTCAGGGAATTGATAATGGGTTGAACCTGCAAGAAATCTGAGGTATCTTCTGCAATCTTGTCTGATTGGGACATGCAGGTATGCCTCCTTGAGGTCCAATGTTACCAGCCAAGACTCCTTGCCCAGCATGGGAAGAAGCTGCTGTAATGTGAGCATCTTGAATTTTGGTACGAATAAATATGTGTTTAGGATGGATAGGTCCAAAATAGGTCTCCAATCTTTGCCCTTCCTTGGTACCAGGAATAGTCTGGAATAAAAACCTTGACCCTGTTCTTGTGCAGGTACCTCTTGAATAGCTTTCATGTCCATGAGATCTGAAATTTGTTTTTGTGCCTCTGCCCTTTGATTGTGTGGCAGGTTTGGCATGCCTCTCATTTTTGGAAGGGTGTGAAAGTGGAATCTGTATAGCCTCCGTCTATAATGTCCAGGGATCCATTTGTCTTTTGTGACAATATGCCAATTTTTCAAAAATAATGCCAGTTTTCCGCCTAAAGGTGCTGCCATTTGAGCTTTGCTTGGCATGCAAAGGGGAAAGTCATTGGTTCTGCTTTCTGAATGGCTGTGAACTATCCTCACCCCCTCTTGGTGTAGGTGCTTGCCATTGTCTGTCTCTAAATGATCCTTGAGATTGCCCTCTAACCCCTCAGCGCCTGTGTCTACCTCTGAGGTCTGTCCGTGGCTGGAAAGGACCAATTTTCTGAAGGCCAATTTCTACTGAAACGTGGAGGTTGTACCTGTAGGAAATCTTTCACTGTTTGCATTGATTTTGCCTTTTCTCCATTTTCTTTAATACCTCCTCAGCTTTAACACCAAACAATACATCTTTTTGAAGAGGTGCATCTAGTAATTTAGCTTTGACATGATCTGGTAAGGATTGCTCTTTGAGCCAAGCATGTCTACGTATGACTGATCCTGTAACAGCAGCTCTACATAAGGCCTCTAAAGCATGAAAACCACATTGCAAGGTATGTTTACCCACTTGTTCTGCACTATGCAACAAATCCTGCAACTCCTTCAAGTCTGGTTGTTCAGGTTGTGACATTTTGCTTTTCAACTGAGATAACAAAAACTGTTGATACTTTAACATATAGAACTGACAGTTTAATGCCCTCATGGTTGAAGTGGCCGAGGTGTATACCTTTTTCCCCCACCTTTCTAAAGCTCTGGAATCTCTCTATGAAGGTAATGGATTTTTGGCAGTGGAGGCCTCAATTCCCTTGGGACCCTGTGAAATAGTTTCTGGGTCAGCCACATGGCTTTTGTATAGGAATTGGTGTGAATCAGGAACCCGGTAATACCTGTCAGGCTTGACTGGAGCTGGAGGTAAAGAATCTGGGTTAAGGCTGGCCTCTGAATACACATCATCTGGTATGTCTAAGACAGGAGGGATAGCCAGAGGCCTGTGCTGAGGGAGCAAGAGGAAATCCCTGAGCCTTTTCTTGGAGTCCGAGTAATCTTGGCCTTCCCAGTGGAAGTGTTCCCTCAAGGTATGCAAGGTTTCCCCAAAAGAGTAGTCCTCAGGGGGTGAGACAGAGGGAATGGACTCCTCTGCATCAGAATCTTCAAAAGGGGAGTATGAATGTTCCTGGTCTTCAGAATGTTCTGAAGTAATGGAGGCCTGGTCCGAGGAAGGGTATTCTTCCTCCACTCTGGGCCTTTTGTCCGAGGGGGGTTGAGAACCCCTGATAAGAGTAATCAAATCCACAGCCATTTTGAGCATCTGCTTTTTAGGCATGGGGCCTTGAGAGGGGCCCTGTGGAGCTTGTCTTTTAGTATGCATGGCTGCTTTAGATTTAGTGAAAGCCTTAAAGGAAAAAGAAGGCCTGAAGACACCTTGAGAGGTGGCAGGCCTGTCTAAACTCTGAGTTTCCCCGCCAAGAGTGGCTTCGGTATCTGTAGTTGGGGTGTGGGCAGAGGAGCCTGCGACCTCAGGCACAGAAGACACCGCTAATGAAGTGTCATCGGTAGTCAGGGGCTGCGTAGGCGCCTCACTGAGAACCGGAGCACCTGTAGTCGGCTTTAGTGTGGTGTCGGTAGAAGTCGCGGACCTCGTATGTCGGTCCTTATCTTTGCGTCTTTTACTCAAAACTGGAGTCTGAGTATCCGACGACAATGTAATTAAATTTTTTGCCAAAATAGTATTGGGCGAACTCTGCCCGACGCTTAATAGTGCGTCTGTTGTATGTAGCACAAAAACGACAGGCCAAGACGTCGTGGTCTGAGCCTAAGCAAGGAATGCAGAGGGAATGGAAATCCTTATGCGGTATTTGCTTCCCACATGAAATGCAATTATTAACTTTGTCTGACATCGGTCTGAGGCAAGAAAAGTTTCCCCAACGGGGTACTTAGCTTTCAAGAAGACTTCGGTTGAAAAATATTCGTAATCTCAGGAGCTGGACGACCGGCACTTGCGAACTGCTTCTGCTTCGGGGACCGCGTGGCAAGAAAGACTGAAGATAATGGCGTCGGCTGGTTCGTTTATACCCCTGTCGCACTGACGTCAGGGAAGAAGCGACGACATCCGACGCCGGACCTAGACTTTGGAATTCGGCCGACCGAGGACCCGCCTGACGGCAGGAAAACCCATCTGTTATGACTGCAGCTGTATGCACGATGAACATCGCCATGATTTGCTCTGCTTTATTCTGCAGATTAGGAAACATGGTTTATGTCTGGCTATGAAGCTTAGTTTCTATATCCTTGCACCAGGGAGAAAACCTTATCCACTTGGATAAGTACGACTTTCTGATGCTTTGTTTGCTTGCCTCTCAGGATTGACAGCACTTCTGTAGAATATCGTACAGTACTTGGGGTCAAAACCCAATCCTCCAAAGCTGTTGGAGTGCTCAGGTGCGGATGAAAGACCTATATCTGGGTGATTAGGTCCATCACTTGTAGAAGAATGTAATATTGCCTCTGAGGGTCAAGAGGAGGGACCGCTAATGTTGCCTTGGCCAGAAGAGGGCTACGAATGTCATTGCTCTGACTGACCTCTCTGACCAGTACCCTGGGAAACAAGGGAAGTGGTTAGAAGGCACTTGAGAGACCTGTCCACTTGAATGAGAAGGCGTCAGCTCTCCATGCCCCCGTCTGTTGGGTTCTTGAAGAAAACCTTTGAAGCCATCTTCAGGTGAGAGGCAAAAAAAAGGTCTACAATTGGGGGGGGAGGGGTCCCCACTCACAGGCAATGTACAGGAAGTTTTACCTTTTTTTAACCTACATTCACTGGGGTACATAATGTCCCTGCTCAAAGAAACTGCTAAGGTACTATTCTGGTCCAGGACGTAGGATGCGATCAGTCTCAACTGCAACTGCCATACCAAGTGCCAAATCTTTATTGCTAGAATGCACAGAGGGTGGGAATGAGTTCCCCCTTACTTGTTTATGTACCACAACTGTGATGTCTGTCTGAATTTGCAGTTCTCCTGTTGGAGAATTCTTTGAAGGACTTTTATCATCAGAAAAAACTGCCAGTAACAACTCCTGCTTTATGGGAAGCATTCTTTGCAATGGTGTCCAGAAACCTTATACATTCATGGGTTTTAAGTGTGCTCCCCTAGCTTCTTCAGAACTGTGTGGTTATAGTCTTAACAGTTGTCTCTGGATTCAGCTTGGCATTTTTCCACCAAAGCAGCTCTCTCCAAGCATGGTAGAACCACCAGCACAGTTTCCAGTGGTTGGGAGTATTGTTCCCAAGTGTCCTTCAGGTACCATTGAAGCTTCCTCGTTTAATATTGCCAAGGGGATAAGGATGCCACAAACACAAAGGCTCTTAGATATTCCCTGCCACTGCCTTCCTTGGCAGTAAAAGCTGATTAGGTAAGTCAGGAAGAACACCTTGCCTTAGGGCAAGAAGGCTGTTTTAGAGTCCATCAATGCTCCCAGAAAGAGAATTCTTGCCTGGGGTTGAAGTTGAGACTTGCAGAAATTGAGGGTGAGCCCTTCCCTCTGAAAGTAGTCTATGGTAGCCTGTAAGGCTGTTTTTTGCCTGAGACAATTGTCCAGATAACGGTAAATGTGCACTGCCAGAGTTCTGCAATGAGCTACAACCGGTGCTAGACATTTGGTGAAAACACTGGGTGCAGAGCATAAACAGTAAAGCACAAAAATGGCAGTGCAAACCTACTGCTACAAATCAAAGGCATCTCCTGTGCCCTTATGCTACAGGCACATTAAGACAGGAATCCTTCAGATCTACTGTAACCAAGTAAGTTCTTGGAAAAATAATGTGTGGCAGTTTTGGAAGAGTCAGTATTCTGAACTTGGAAATGTCTACGAAACAGGTCTAAAACTAGCCTCCAAGTTCCTTCCTTTCTTGTGACCAGGAATTTCCTGGAGTAGAATGGTTTCCTCTTCCGCAGCAGGGACTGGTTGAATGAATCCCTGATGCAAGAGTTCTTTCAAGATGGGGGAAGGAGAAATTGTCTCATTTGAAGGCTTCTGTATCCAAGGAAGACCATTCGGTGAACTGAATGAAGTAAATTCTTTGTAAGATGCTTGGTGATCACTGCCCTGAGGTGATGAGTTTCCACTGGTTTAGAAAGGAAGACAGTCTTCTTGCTAGGGGGGATGGAGAAGGGGAAACTGTCCATAAACAGTTGTCTTGGGGGAGGGGACAGTTTTTGCAACCAACCCCGCACTCCCAGCACACGTGTCTAGGATGTTATTCAGGATGCCATCTCCTGGACTGTCCAGGCCTTTCTGATCGGGGAGGCTATGCCCGGTATGTCCCTCAGTAATGCATCATCTGCAATGCCCTCATTGTTGGTTATTTGCTCCTGCAAGGAACAAGTATTTTAACATGTGAAGCTGGCAACAGAGGTGTTAACAGATGTGCAAGCCTTTCCCAAACCTGTCATCTAGTAGGTTTACTTTCTCTGTTATTAGTTATGCAGTGTCCAGCAGCAGGCCTAGATCCACCCTTTGTCTCCACTGAATCTATTAGGGGTGCATCTAATACTGCTGCTACACACTAGATGCTTTTGGGTTCTTTTGGAGGCTTGAGACTGTCAAGTACTCTAAAACTGGTCTGGCTTCCTTGGGGTATGTGTGTGAAGGGAGTCAGAGTATAAACACTGGTCTTCAAAGACTTCATACAATACCACCTACACTGACTGGATAGCTAGTGACCTGGGAGATGGCAAGCCTAAACGCTGCCTGTAATGGGTTTGGGCCTTTAAGAATTCCTTGCTTTCCGAATGAAAAGCCTCTATCATATATAATGTACCCCCACAGAATAAATCCTCTGGGGGAGAAGTAGAGAAAAGGGTGTCATCTGAGGTGGAATCTAGATAGGATTGAAGGGGGTGGTGTTGAGAACAAGAACTCCTCAATCTCAGATCCTGAAGAATCGGACTCCTCAAAGACAGATCTCTTGCTCTTTTACTGGGAAAGCAATCAGGGGTAGTCTCTAATGCCTAGCTGGTCTCCTTAGATTTAATGAAGGCAATGAATTCCTGAGCAATTTTTAGGAGGTCCTGAGTTTCAACCTGGGTAGAAGTAGCCGATGACTGGGATTTAGGCAGAGGGTAGGCTGACTGTTCTCTTCAATATACACAACTGTTTAGCAAGAGAGAGGTCTTTGCAGTCAGGCGACTGGCTTCAGTCCAGGTTAAAGGTGTGTTCATCTTTGGTTCTGCAAGAGCACAATCTCCCACGTTAACCAACAAACGGATATCAAAGGCATAGGCCTGTTAAGCAACCTCAGATCCAACTGACATTGATGGAGATAGAGTAGGAAAGGCCTGCTGTCATGGCAGCCTCCTGAGGGGTCAATGCTAAGAGAGCTTGGGCCTGGTAGTTAGACCTGGGGGTACAAAAGCATCTCACCAAATTTGGTTGGCTTAAACGCAGACACGGAAGGACTGTAAAACCCTTTTCTTTATTTTCTTGTCTTTTTTGGTAAGGTAGAGGGAGAAGCAGAAGCCGGCAAAGGAGCAGAAAGGACTAGGTCTAAGGCTCCATTTGTGTGATGCCAGGAATCTGGCCCTACACTTACAGGTTCTAGTTCTAAATCTAGCACAATCATAACAACTGGAAATGCACTGAGACCTCAAACAACACACACAAAAGAATGAAAGTCTTAATATGCAGGATTTGTTTCACATACTTCAGTTAATGTTTTTTTGAACATTAATCCGTAGAAAAAATTCTGAACTGGGCACTTACCTGAAATTTGTTTGCAGAAGCTCTGGAGAAAATCAAAATTGCCAATGAACGGAGAGCATTTGTTACATGTAGATTTGCACCAGACTGCATGGTTGGAAAGAACTGAAGACTGGACTGATGGATGATGACCCCCCAAGCACCCAGACATCTGAAATATCTGCTAGGGATGATGAAGACTCTAGAGGTAGGTTACGGACTTCTGCATGGCAGAAAACCCAAGGAACAGTATTGCAACATTAACTATGAAGAACATCTAGACTGCAGCAATAACTCCAATCAGAGAAACTACAATTATGGTAAACTGAAAACAGCACCATAGTTAAAGCATAAATCACTGTTGCTATCAACTGCAGGGATCAATCACAGAGCTGAACCTGCTGTTCTTAGTGTCACTAACATGCCCTTTAGGGATGCTGCAGCAAACCCTACGCTAAGCTTCATATGGAGTATCTAGCCTGTAGAGCCTGCAGTAAAAAAGTGTGGTCCACAGACCAAGCTTCTGCTTACAAGATATTATTAGTTGAGACTTCTTTTAGGAAAGCTATCTTAGTAGTTGTGCTCCAGATGGAGTGGGATAGTACAGAGGTGTTAGAACCTGTTGCAATCCATACTGGGATATCTGGCTGTAAACAGCCAAACTTGCTGGCCCAACTTCCAGAGCTCTAGCCTTCCTCCACCAAGTGTTTGGTAAATGACATCCTACTTTCAAATATGGACATCTTTTCATACTCTGTCACAGCCTGGTTAGAATGACCTTGGCACCAAAGCTCTTGGAGCCATGAGGCGACAGTCCCCCTGCCACAGGACCAACAATTTCCCTCTCTATGTGGTATGGCATGGTACAGGAAGGGAAAGGGACCTTGCAGAGGAATGAGACAGAATTTATATAAGGATAAGATGGTAAACCACCCTAATCCAGGGTCACCAGAAAAGCAGCAGAGAGGAAAACTAGGGCTAAAACAGTGGATGTACTCAAACACCTACATTTAAGCACAAATACAAGTCTACAAGCAGCCTTAAGGTGTTACTGCTCAATGCTAAGACTAAACAAAACTCCACACCCTTCAAGCCCTCCTCAATCTGGAGAATGGAGACATCTGTACTGTGACATACTTCTTTTAAAGCTGTAGAAATAGAAAGTACTCTGAAGTGCAACACTACAGTGTCTTCCACACATTTCGACCAAAAGCAGCACAGACTGGGGAGAAAGGTGGAAGTGCACTGATCTACATTAGCAACAGACAGACTTTAAGGTTCGTTAAACAGGAGGACACCATGAAGCTCAGCCACATGCAAACCACCATACATCTCACCACTGACCATATCATGGTTAGCTGCAGGTCACCAGCTATGCCCCTATTATCACAACTCTTACTAAACTCACTAGAAGGGCTCACCATCCAAACAAACACCCCACTGGAGGCACTCACCATCCAAACACCCTATTCATGTGCGACTGACTAATCCTCTATAGACTGGAAAATGCACGCCGACTCAAAAAGTACAGTTGTGTACACTTACCATACATTTAGATGTCAGAGTTTATTCACTGTTCCAGTCATCACCTGTGGGTTTACCCCTGTTGTGGTAGTCCGCCGCCGGCCCGAATACCAGAGTCAATGTTTTCCTGCATCAGTTGCTATCGCTTGCCTGCTGACGTCACGTCGTCAGTGCTATAAAGGAATGCAGCAGATGCCATTACATCAGTTTTTCTTGCCCTAACCAGTCAGAGGCCCTAGTAAATAAGGTAAAGTGATCCTGGTGGTTAAAAGCCACAGTTAGAAACTTGCGTCTCACTGAAAAAAAGATACAAGGGGGAAGGAGGATGGGAAACAAGGACTGCAACAGTGAACACACTTGAACATCTACATTTATGGTAAGTGAACACAACTATACTATGTTCTTTGCATTTCACTGCTGCAGTCACCACCTGTGATTCCCAAAGCTGAGTAGAGGAGTGGTAGGATTCGTAAGAGACCTAGGAATGGGTCAACATGACCTGCAGAGGCAAACCCTGCCCTAGCCTTAGAAAGTAGAGGTAGGGGTAATGCTTGGTAAAGGTATGGACAGATGTCCGGAAGAGGCAGCTTCCAGGAAGTCCCTGGTGGGAACTCCTCCAAAAACTGCTGTGGAAATGGAAGCTGCCCTAGGGGAATGGGTTCTAACAGACTTGGGGGGGGGGGGGGGGGGAGTTCCCATGCAATCTGTAGCAAAAATGGATACAGTGCGATATCCATTTGGAAAAGGGCGTTCCCTCTGTCCCTAGGGTAAAGCTGACAAGTTGGTCTGTTTTCCTGAAGGGTTTAGTACGGTCCAGATAGTATCTGAGCTGTGAGTGCACATCTAGTGAGTGCAGAACTCTTTCCCCCTTGTTTTGAGGTTTAGGAAAGAAGGTGGGTAGATGTATGGCCTTGGTTGAAAGTTACACTAGATACCACCTTGATCATAAAGGAGGGAATAGTCCTCAGGGAGACCCTGTCTGCATAGAAGATGATGAAAGGCTCAACGGCCATCAGTGCCTGACATTCTGAAACCCTTCTGGCTGAGATGATAGCTAGGAGGAAAAGCAGTCTTCCAGGAGAGGAATCTTGGTTCTGCAGAAGCAGCAGGTTTGAAGGTTGGTAAAGGAAGTTTTTCCAAAACATAATTCAGGTCCCAGGCTGGAGTGGGTGGCCTTCTGGGAGGTCTGATATTAGAAGTCCCTCTGAGAAATTGTTTCATCAAATGACTAGAGGAACATAGGATTTTCTACATCAAAAATGAGCTGGAACGGCTGAGGTGTGGATTTTAACAGGAGGATGAGGAGGCTAATATAAAGTAGCTCTACTAGGTAGTCCAGGATAAGAGGGATGGAAGGCTCTGAGGTACTGCCCCCTCTGGACTGGCTCCAGGAGCACAATCTTCTCCATATTCCTGCATAAGATTTTCTGGTACAGGGCCTTTTGGCCTCTGTGATAATAACTTGGACTTGTTTGCTTAACAGGTGCCCGTTGTTTGCCTTTAGAGTATTAGCCATGCTGGCAGTTTGAGCGTCTCCAAGTCTGGGAGCAGCAGCATCCCCACCCCCACCTGATTTAAGAGGTCTGACATTAGGGGAAGCTGCCTGGGAGGCTGTAAGGTCAGGCAGCACAGTAAGGGGTACCAATGTTCTCTGGGCCAATCTGGAGCAATGAGGATGGCCTTTGGTCTCTCCTCCCTTATTTAATCAGTACCTTGGGAATAAGAGGCAGTGGGGAAGCATACACAAAGAGGGAGTTCCAGGGGAAGGTCAAGGCATCCACCTTCCACGCTAGGAGGTGATGCTCCCTGGTACAGAAATTTTTTCAGCTGATGGTGAAGATGCGAAGCAAAGAGATGCACCTCTGGAGTCCTCCACGCTTGAGTGATTTGTAAAAAAGATTATGTGGAGCTTCCACTCATGGGGTCCAGTAAGTTTCTGCTTAAATTGTCTGCCAGGGTGGTGTTGATCCATGGTAGGTGTTGGGCTATCAGGTGTAGTCCCCATGGAAAATGCTTTCAGTTAGAGGTTCATGGCTAGCCTGCACAGAGGGTAAGATTGGGTCCCTCCCTGTCTGTTGATTATCGCAATACTGTGCTGTTGTCTGTTTTGATAAGGAGAACACCTAGCTTGAGATGGGGTTTGAAGGATGTCAGAACCTTTTGTACTTCCATCACTTCTGTCTGGTTGATATGTAAGGGAAGGTGCAGGGCATCCCAAACACCTTGGATGCACCTGCCTTCTAGGTGAGCACCCCAAGCTATGTCTGAGGCATTGGTGGTAATGGTCTGCCCAGTTGGGTGGAGGTTGAAGGACATACCCTTGGTTCTGGGCACAGGCCCCTGCCCACCAGAGAAACTTGGCCCTTATACAGGGGATCAGATGTATAGAGGTCTCCAAGGATGAGAGTGCTGACACCAAAGGCTCTTTAGGTACAAATTAAGTTTTCTCATGTGAAGCCTGGCCAGATGAATAAGAAGGATGCAAGATGCCATATACCCAAAAGGCTTGCAGGAACTTCCTCGCAGGGAGGTGACTTTCGGGAGCCAGCTGGGTAAAACAGATACAGGAAGCTCATTTCTGGGGATAAGGAAGAGCTTTTGAGATGCTGTTTCCAGCAGTACTCCAAAGAAAATGATCTTCCTCGAGGGTGATTGCCTTGATTTCTTCTAGTTGACTGTGTACCCAAAGGAGGTTAGGAGGGTTTTGACAAAGAAGAGGTCCTGGAGAAGCTTTTTGTTGCAATCTCCCTGAATGAGGCAGTCGTCCAGGGAAGGGTAAATTTGTATATTTCTCCTGTTTGCAAAAGGCTATGACCAGGGCTAAGCATTTGGTGAATACCCTGGGAGCAGTAGATAAGCCAAAGGGTAGTGCAGAGAACTGAAAGTGTTGTGAGCCTGCTCTGAAGCAAAGGAATTTCCTGCAGGATTCCCTTATAGGGATGTGGAGGTAGGCATCTTTTAGATCTAGGGTAACTAACCAGGCATTTTTTTTGCCAGCATAGGCAGCAGCCGCTGCAAAGTTAGCATTTTGAATTTGGGGACCACCAGGAAAGTGCTCAGAATGGATAGATCCAGGATGGGCCTCCAAGTGCACTCTTTTCTGGGGACAAGGAATAGTCTGGAATAAAAGCCTTTGCCTGTTTGATCTGAGGGGATAGGTTCTACCGCCCCTTGGAATATGAGAGTTTGGACTTATTTCAATGCCTCTGCCCACCAATTTGGAGGCAAGTCTGGGTACCCTCTTGGAATTGAGAGTTCTTTGAAGGAGAATCAATCCCTGAGAAATGATCTTTAAGACCCATTGGTCCTTTGTTACAGAAAGCCAATTCTCTTTGCAGAGGCACAGCCTTTCTCCTAGTTTTTGGTGAGTGAAAGGAGGGCAGATGGGGGGGAGAGGGAGTCATTGAAAGTTTTTGCCATAGAGGGATGGCTTACAACTCCCTGCTTTTGGAGTGGAAGTGGGCCACTGTTTGGTTCGCTGCTGTCCCTGGGATAAGAGTCTGGGTGGTCTGCCCCTGTGGAGCTTACCTTGCTCCCGTCTGCTAGGTGCAGGAAAGGACCAGTGTTTTGAGGGAAAATTCCTGTTGAATCTAGGATGTTGTACCAGAAGGAAATCTTGAACTGTTTGCATATATTTTGCTTTGTTTCCCATCTTAACCACCTCTTTTGCTTTTACTCCAAACAAGTGGTCCTTATCCAAGGGTGCATCAGGTAATTTAGATTGGACATGATCAGGGACAGGTTGTTCCTTCAACCATGGATGTATCCGAATGACAGATACAGACACTGCCGCCCACGAGGCTTCTAGGGAGTCATATCCACGATGTAATGAGTGTTTAGCCACTTGACGAGTGCAGTAAATCTGCTAACTCTTTCAAAAGTGTCGCAGTCAGGAAAGATTGAAATCTTTTGTTTTAATAGTTCTAAAGTATGGTTGATATTTTAACATGTGGAACTGACAGTTGAGTGCTCTGACAGCTAAGGTTGCAGACGTGTATACTTTTTTTTTACCCCATCAGTCCAGAGCTCTGAAGTCCTTGTCAGAAGGAGTAGAATTCTTTGCAAAACTAGCCTTAGCTCCTTTTGGTCCCTGTGTAATGACCTCTGGGTCTGCAGCAGGATTTCAGTACAGATATCTGTGAGAATCCGGTACTCTAATACCGGTCAGGTTTTCTGGGAGCAGGTGTGAGGGTGTCACGAGTTAAGCTGGATTCCTGGAAGACATCACCAACCACCTCTAAGATGTGGAGATAGCCAAGGGTCTGTGCTGTAGCAGGTGTAGAAACTATGTCTTTTCTTGGACTGAGGGAAGTCCTGGGATTCCCAGTGGAAATGTTCCCTGAGGGTGTGAAGGGTTTCCCCAAAGGAAAGATCTTCTGCTGGGGAGGCAGAAGGAATGGATTCCTCTGCATCTGAATCCTCATAAGCAGTAAGAGGTTGTTCCTCTTCAAAATCTGAAAAAAATCAAACTCCTCAGAATCTTGTTCTGTCAGTATTTCAGTGGAAGGGTCCCTTTTCCTTTAAAAAGGTGCGGCCTAACTACCCCTGATAAGGGTGATAAGATCCTCCCCCATTTTAAGCATTTGAGCTTGGGGTGGTGGAGCAGGAGCAAAATGGTGGCTAGGGGTAGTTTTCTTAGGAGTGGCTTTGCCTGTAGGCATAAGAGTATCCCATCAGTCTGAGAAAATGTAGTTGGAGAAGACATTTTTTGTCTAGACTCGGTAGTGCGAAAAACATCGGAAGCTGGTGCCTGCAATAGCAGGTCTAGACGCAACCAAGGAAGAGACAACCAAAGGGCTCAGAAGACAGATTTCTGTGGCATACCAGACTCCGAAAGGTTCTCAGTAGAGGCCTGCGAAGGAGCCCCAGTGAATTCCGGAGAACTGAATCTGCTTAGCAGTAGAGTCATCAGAAGGCTTAGCCTTGTGTGGTCTGTCTAGATCTTTATCCTTACATTTTTTCGGAATGTTTAAGGATAGTTGGTTGACTGACGCCATTTTGGAACGCAAAGATGGAAGATGAAAATACCTGGCTACAAAAAGCTCTATGATGAATGGTTCTCGCGTTAAAGAGGGCACAGAACTGGCAACGGGGGACATTGTGATCTGGGTCTAAACAAGTGACACAGTAGGAATGGAAGTCTCTATGTGGTATTTGCTTTCCACAGGGGAGACAATTTTTTCAGAAATCTGTTAGTGTAAGAAAAAAGGATCCCCAACGGGGTACTTAGTTTTAGATGTTTTCAGCTGTAATTAAAAACTCTGGTAGCGAAAGACTGGCACACTTGAGAAAGTACAGTTGTGTACACTTGGCATAAATGTAGATGTTAGGAGTGTATTCACTGTTGCAGTCATCACACTTTGGTTATCTGCCTGCAGGTAGCCCTCAGTCGTCCCGAATACCAGAGTCTTAGGTTTTCTGCGTCGGATGCAGTCGCCTCTTCCATGACGGCAGGACGTCAGGGATAAAAAACATGCAGCCAAAGCCATTACATCAGTTTTTCTTGCCCCAGATGTCAGGAACCCCCAAAATAGAATAGTGTGGAACACCTTCAATTAAAAGTAAATACCATAGCCATAATATATAGCCAAAAAGAGGATAGGTAGAAAGTCTAGAAAATTCAGGGGGCTGGAGGGAGGGTAACCAGAACTGCAACAGTGAATACACTCGAACATCTATATTTATGCTAAGTGTACACAACTGTACTATGTTCTTTGTGTTTCACTGTTGCAGTCATCACACTTGGGTTGATTCCCAAAGCCGGGTAAGGGTGGAGGCAGTCAAGAAGTATTAGGGCTGACTAACAGGCCTTGTAAGACTGCTGTGGCAAATCCAGGTCTGAATTTAGAAAAAAACAGGTAAGTGGCAATGCTTGGTGAAGGTGTGTACTTAACACCAGATTGCAGCTTCCAGGAAGTCCCTGGTAGGCACTCCCCTGAGAAATGCTGTGGAAGTTGAGGTAGCCCTAGTGGAATCAGTTCTGATCCCCTGTGGGGTAGGTTTTTCCATGTTGTTAGCAGCAGAAATGGATACAGTGTGTTATCCATTTGAGAATGGTTTGCTTGAAATGGCCTTGCCCTCTGCCCCTGTAGGAAAGATGACTAGGAGCTGGACAGATTTTCTGAAAGACTTAGTCCTGTCAAGGTAGAACCTGAGCTGTCTGTGCACATCCAAGAAATGCAGAATCCTCCTCTCTATTCTGAGGGTCAGGGAAAAAGGTTGGTAAACCAAAGATTGGTTTAAGGCCACACCTGATGCCACCTTGGGCATAAATGATGGGTTAAGTCCTGATGGAGACCCTGTCAGCCTGGAAAATAATGAAGGGTTCCACAGCCATCACTGCCTGTAGCGCAGACACACTTCTTGCTGAAGTGATGGCTAGAAGTAAGGCCGTTTTCCAAGAGAGAAATTTTAACTCTGCTTTAGCACAGATTAAAAAGGGGGAAGCGTGAGCTTCTCTAGTACAAAGAAAAGGTCCTTGGGCAGGGGTGAGCGCTCTCCCCGGGGGTCTTAAATTGTGAGCGCCTCTCAGGAACTTTTTGATAACAGGGTGAGAAGAGAGACGTGGCTCCATATTGAATGAGCTGAGATGGCCGATGCATGAATCTTAATTGATTAAAAGGAACGGCCTTTGTGGAGCAGCTCTGCTAGGTATTCTAGAATTTGAGGTAAGAAGGGCACGACAGTACCCTTTCCTAGAGACTAGCTCCAAGAACCCATCTTTTCCACCTTTCTGAATAGGATTTCCTAGTACTAGGCCTTCTGTCCTCAAGAATGACATCCAGTACCTGTTAAGTGAGGACTGCTGGTGTGTTCAGGGAAGAAGCCAGGCTGCAAGGTTCGGTGTTTGCAGCTGAGGATGCAAAATCTGTCCCTCCTGCTGGGACAGCAGGAAGGGGGTCTAATGAATGCCAGAGTGGCACTACTGTCAGACTGCGTAGTAGTGAGTAGCAGTGCTGGCGTGATCAATCTGGGGCAATAAGGATTGTCCTTGGTCTGTCCTGCTTGATCTTGAGTAGTACTTTTGAGAGGAGGGGCAGAGGGGGAAGGCAGAAATTGATAGATTTTCCCATGTAAAGGATAGGGCATCCACTCGCCATGCTTGGCTGTGGGGATTTCTGGTGCAAAGTTTGCTCAATTGATGGTTTTGGGGGGGAGGCAAAGAGGTCCACCCTCGTGTCCCCCACCTATTGATTAGAAGTTTGAAAGAGTTTGGTTCCAGTTTCCACTCGTACGGGTCCAGTAGCTTTCTACTCAAGTCGTCTGCCAGTGTATTTTGTTTGCCTGGCAGAAACTGAGCTTGCAGGTGCACTTGGTTGCTCAAGGCTGTGTTCCTCCCTGCTTGCTTATGTACCACATAACTGTGGTGTTGTCAGTCTTTATCAAAAGTTGTCCTGCAAGGAAAAGGTATTTGAAGGCCATCGGAGCATTCTGTACAGCTAACATTTCTTTTTTGATCAATATGCAGGTGAATTTGTCCTGGGCTACATTTGGCTTGAATGCATTTGCCTGCCATGTGAGCCCCCCCCATGCACAGTCGGATGGGCCTGCTGACAGGGTTTGGTCGGAGAAGGGTTGAGGGAAAGGAAGTCCCTTGTTGTGGTTGCAAGCCTCTGCCCACCAAAGGAACTCTGCCCTTAGACAAAAAATGATAGGAATCAGCGTTTCCAAGTCCTGAGAAAGTTGACACCAGAGACTTAAGTGCCATTGAAGTTTCCTCATATGCAGTCTTGCATATGGAATTAGTAAAATGCATGAAGCCATGAACCCTAGGGGCTTGCTGTATTTTTCTTGCAGATAGCTGGGCCTTGAAGGCCATTAGTTTGAAGTAGTTTGTCAAATGAACCTGCTTTTCTGGAGTGAGGAATGCCATCTGGGAAATTGTGTGCAAGCTTGCTCCCAGGAATACAATCTTTTAGAAGACTTCAGGTCTGAAACTCAAAAAACGAAAATTTCAGGAGGCGGTCAACCGGCACTTGCGAACTGCTGCTGCTTCGGACACTGCACGGCAAGAAAAGCTGATGTAATGGCGTCGGCTGCATGTTTTATACCCCTGATGTCCTGACATCATGGAAGAGGCAACTGCATCAGATGCAGAAATCCCAAGACTCTGGTATTTGGGCCGACTTGAGGGCTACCTGCAGGCAGATAACCCAAGTGTGAGGACTGCAACAATGAAACACGAAGAACATCCTCCCCTTCCATGAAATGCTGAATGCGTCTATTCTCCATGCTAGTGGAGAGTGGGTCTTGTAGCAGAAAGTCTGCAGTTGCTTGTTCTGGGGGGAGGGCAAACAAATCTACTTTAGGTGTGCCCCACCGGTGGACAATGTCTAGAAAAATTCCTGCCCAGCATCCATTTCTGATTTGGAGAAGATGTCCTGCTGAGGTGGTCTGCAGGTTTGTTGTCCTGCGAAGTGATGTAGGATGCCTGCAGGGACAAATTGTGCTGTGAGGCTAGCTCCCAGATTAGTAAGGTTAGTCTGCAGAGGTGGTAGGGCTTTTGTCCCTCCCTGCTTGTTGAGGTACCACGACTGTGGTGTTATCTATTAGAACACCTGGTTGTAATAGGGGAAGGAAGGCTTTCAATGCCAGGATTGCTGTCATTTCCCTCCCGTTGATATGTTTGTTCTTGATGGAAGGGTGCCACTTTCCTTGTACCGTGTAGTTTGACAATGTGGCTCCCCCATCCTAGGTCTGATGCATCTGTATGCATGAACTAGTCTGGGGTGGGTAACTGCAGTGGAAGGCATGGGTTCAGTTGAATTTGTACAATCCACCATTTTAGTTTTGACTGCAGGCAGGGCAAGAGGGTAAGTTCTTGCTCTAAACGATGCTGGTGTTGTGACCATACACTTTTTAGATACCACTGAAGCTTTCACATGTGCATTCTGGCTAGTTGCAGCATGGGAATGGTGGCTGCCATTAGGCCCAAGATTTGTAGAAATTGCCTTGTACTTATTTGTTGGGTCTGCATAAGGGTTTTGAAGTGGGAGGACAAGGAGTTGACTTTGTCCTGGGGAGGAAAGGCTTTCATTATGTTTGCCCTGATCCTGCAACCCAGAAATATTTTGTCTTGTTCTGGGGTCAATGAAAATTTTGGGACGTTGAAGGTGAACCCCAGTCTCTGAAGCAGGCAAATGGTGAACTGTAAATGGATTTGCAGGGTTTCCTTGCATTCTGCTAGAATAAGGAAGTCATCCAGGTAAGGGTAAATCTGAATCCTTTGTGTTCTGCAATAGGCTATGGCAGGTGACAAGCATTTTGTGAACACTCTGGGAGCAGTGGACAAACCAAAGGGCAATGCTGTATATTGAAAGTGAGAGGAGGGTCCAGAAAAACTTGTATTTCCTGTGGGAAGGTTGTATGGGGATGTGCAGACAGCCTTCTTTCAGAAGAGTGTGGCCATGAGGCCTGGGCTGGTATAAGAGGGAGTAAAGTTTGTAGAGCCAACATTCTGAAGGTGGGAACCTTTAAGAATAGGTTTAGAAAGGAAAGGTCTAGAATGGGCCTCCATGATCCATCTTTTTTGGGGACCAGAAACTGTCTCGAGTAGAAGCCTTTTCCTTCTTGCCCTGGGGGGGACAGGTTCTATTGTTCCCAGGTTCAGAAGGTCCTGTAAAATCTGTGGGAAGAGGTTCTCTGATTACTTGGGGGGGAAGGGTACGCCCCTTAACGGGGGGCTCTCCCAAGTAAGGAAGTATCCTTTTTGAACTATAGCCAGAAACCATTTGTCTGTAGTGATGGTTTTCCAAAAGGGGAGGCAGTCGGAGAGGCAGGCAGAAAGGGGAAGGTGGGCAAGGCAGTCACACACTGTTCGGTCCTCCTCTGTCTTGAAAGGGCTGTCTAGTGGGGGGCTGTGAGACGGCTGGGCCTGGAAGAGGTTTGTCTTCTGGCCCCCTCTTCTGTGTCTGGAAGAGGGATGTCCAGCAAAGGAGGGGTTTCTTCTGACAAATGTAGTTTTTCCAGGGTAACTTCTGTAATTTTTAGGAATAGGAGAAACAAGAAGATGCTTCATGTCTTGCAATTCCTTACTCTTCTTGTAGATTTTTAAAAAGGTCTGTAACTGTTTACCAAAACAATAAGTTTGGGTCTAGGGAAGCATCTAAGATTTTAGACTTCTAACCCTCCAGTAAGTGTTGTAGACGTAGCCATGAATATCTTCAAAATACAGAGGCTGTAGACCCTGCAGAGGCCTCTGCAGCATAACTACATCTAATGGAATGTCTGGCTACTTGGGCAGCCAGAGATAGTTTAGATGCTATATCAGATTTAGTGGGGCAGTCTGGAGTAGCAGCCAGCAAAGTAGAGGCTTGAGACACAAGGTCCAGACATATGAACTTATTTGGTCATATGGGTTTGATAGCTGATGGCTCTTAAGGCCAATGTGGAAGAGGTGTAAACCTTCTTTCCAATTCTATCCATAGTTTTACTATCCATGTCTGTAGGTAGAAGAAAGGCAGATGTAATCAATCTGGATTACCTGGTAATACAGCAATCACAGCAGTGTCTGCCAGGGATGGTATGACTAGAAATTTCTGGTCAGGCACTTTGTAGAAGCGATCTGGCCTCTTAGGGGCAGGGGGCTGAGAATCTGGGGTCTTAGATGCTGAGGAAAAGGCATCCAAATAAGCAGAGATGACAGGAGGAATGGCAGAAGGGGAGGGAGTTTCCACTTGTAGAAATTCAAAATACCTTTCGAGTATCAGACATTTGGGATTTGCCCCATTTGAAGTATTCCCTCATTTTGATTATGGTCTCTCCAAAGGTGATATCCTCTGAAGGAGGAGTCCCCCTTGACGGATTCATCGGGGGAGTAATATTCTTGAGAAGAGGCTATTTGGGAGGTATACGAGACTGATTCATCTGAAGATGAATAATAAGCCTCTTGCTCTTCTTCCCTGTCTTGTGACGTGGGCGGTGGAAGAGAGGAGACAGAGGCAGGTCTAGGGCTGAGGAGAGGAAGGGTAGATGAAGAGGCTGTGGGCCTAAGGGCCATAAAGGCCTGCATCAAAGATGAGGTGAAGGACTGCCAATCAGGTAGGCCTTCACTGGACGTAGCCAGAGGTTTGGTTTTCTGTTTCGTTAATGGAGTAGTCTTAGGCGAAACCCTGGAATCGGGTGCATGGCTAAGGGTAGTGGAGTTGGGAGGAGGGATCCCGGGTTGGAGACTTGACTTGTTTCCCCTCGACCTTGGCTGTAGCCAATGTCTGAGTAAGCTCCGTGGACGTGCTAGTAGTCTGAGAAGCGACTTCCTCGAAGGTCACAGAAGTAGACTGATCTGACGGATGTCCGTCAACTCCTAAATCGGCAGCTGGCAGGGCGTATGAATGCGGAGAGGCAGTGGAAGTGGGCCTAGGAACCTTGGCTTTCTTCCGCGGAGATTCAGTCGGAGCTTCCGAGACGGGATCCATCCTTGGCACTAATTTTTTAAGTCACTGATTTTCTAGATATAGATTGAGAGCAGCCAGATGGCTGCGTAGTGTCTTGGGAACGAAGGATTGACAGATCGAGCAAGCGGTGAAGTCGTGCTCTCAGCCAAGACAAAAAACTCAGCAGTTGTGTGCATCTTTATGTGGTATCTGTTGCCCGCATTGGCATTTACCCTTTTTAGCGGACATTGGCTAAAGGTTACCACAACAAACCAAGCTTTAGCTAGAACCCCAAAATGAGGTACTTAGCTTTTAGATGTCTTGTGGTGAAGCAGAGAAGCACACGATGTGACTGTCGTCTGTGGCTGAAAAGTTCTGAGGTCTGTGTGTGCAAACATCACATTTAAGGCCCTGGTTTATGGCCCTGTGTGTGATGTCCCATGCAACTACAGCAGCCAAGCTGAAGCTTTTGTATAGGAGCAGATGTACGAGTCACCTGAGGCAGGCAATCCCACACCAAGAACACTGCAACACAGGAATAGGACATCCAGTACTGTCTGGGCCAGTAGGGAGTCACCAACAAAATTTTCGGGTTGTCCCGCTGAACTTTTTGCAGGATGTTCTGAATGAGTGGGAAAGGGGAAATGCATACAGATATTTCTCCTTTCATGAAACTGAGAAGGCATCTGTTGCCATTGGCTTGAGGTTTGGGTGTCCTGGTGCAAAAGCCAGGAAGTTGCCTGTTGATGGTGGAGGCAAACAGGTCTATTTGAAGTATACTCCACCTGTGGACCAGATCTAGGAAGACATCTCTGCACCGCATCCACTTGTAGCTGTTTGTGCTGGTTCTGCTCACATAATCTGCCTGTTTGTTGTGGAGGGAGGGAATGTAGGTCGGCTGCAGGGAGATTCCCTGTGAGGTAGCAAATTCCCATACCAATAAGGGCAAGCCTATATAGCAGTTAGGACTTGGTCCCTCCATGCTTGTTGATATACCACAGTAAAGTTGTGTTGCCTGCGTATATCAGAAGTGTCCCCAGTTGAATGAAAGGTTGAAATGCATGGAGGGCTAGAAGAATTGCCCTCATCTCTCTGGCGCTGCTGTGTTCTGATTTAAGGTGATTTGGATCCAGGCCCTGCACCTGTGTCCAAGGGTGGATCCCCAATCCCAGGTCTGAGGTGCCAGTGTGCATGACCTAAGTGGGTTGTGGTGGATGGAGTGGGAGGCCTGGGTTGCACTGTGCATGATCCAACCACCGTAGTATTTCCTTTTTTAGGCAGGGTAGAAGGGGTATAATGTGCTCCAGAGGCTGGTTGTGTTGCTTCCAGATTGAGTGGAGGTACCACTGCAGTTTCCTCATGTATAGCCTTGCTAAAGGATGCATGGGTACTGTGGCTGCCATGTAGCCCAGAAGCTTGAGGTACTGCCTTGCAGTCAACTCCTTAGAGTGAAGTATCAGGAGATGTTCTGTCAAAGAGCTCACCTTTGGATGGGGTAGGCATGCCTCCATGAGATCTGAGCAGATTCTACACCTGAGGAACAATGTCCTGTGTTGGCTGAAGATGGGACTTTGGCAGGTTTATCAGAAATCCCAGCAATATTTCTTGGCTGGCAGCCTGGATTAGCATGTCGTCCAGGTAGAGAAATATTTGTATTCCATTTGTCCTGCAGTAAGCTACGACAGGGGCCAAGCATTTGGTAAAGACTCTGGGTGCGGTGGCAAGTCCAAAGGGCAAGGCAGAGAAGTGCAAGTGAGAAGAGCCCACCAAGAATCTTATATATTTCCTATGGGAGGGCCTGATTGGGATATGGAGATAAAAATCTTTTATGTCTAATGTAGCCAGGAATCCCTGTGGGATAATCAAGAGGAAAAGGGTTGGCAGGGTTAGCATTCTGAAGGCAGATACTTTTAGGAAGAGACTGCGGTAGGAGAGGTCTAGGATGGGTCTCCATGGTCCGTCCTTCTCAGGGACCTGAAAAAGCCTTGAATAGAAACCTCTTCCTCCTACAGGAGGGGACTGACTATACTGCCCTGGTCTAACAGTGTCTGAAGTACTGGTTGTAACAGGTGCATCTTCTGTTTAGGTCGAGGAATGCCCTGCCATGTGGGGGGGGCAGGACATGAAGTAGCCGTTTTGGAGGATGGAAAGGACCCACTTGTCTGAGGGGAGAAGAGCCCAAACAGGAAGACAATGAGAGAGGTGGGTGGACAGAGGTACGGAGGGGGGGGGGGGGAACTGGCAGGTAGTCAGATGCCACCTGCCGTGTCTTGAAAGGGAGTCCTCTGGCTGGAGGCAGGGCTTGCTCTAGGCGGAGGAGGTTGTTTTGTGGTGGACTTGCTAGGCCTTGAAGGAGGAGAGCGTTGGAAATTCTTCCTAATAAACTGTTTTGGAAGGGTAGTTTCTGTGAATCTTAGGGATTGGTGCGATCAGTAAATGTTTAAATATCTTGCATCTCTTTTCCATTCTGTTTCAGGGATTTAAAGAGGTCTGCAACCTTAGAGCCAAAAAGTGCAGCACTGTCCGGGGAGCATCAGTCAGCTTACCTCTGAAGACATCTGGCAGGGGCTGTAGGAGAAACAAGGAGTATCTGCGCAAGGCAGATGCTGATGCTGCTAATCTTGCAGAGGATTCAGCAGCACCATAGCTACACTTGGAATGTCTGTTGACCTGGGATGAGAGCCAGGAGAGAGGACAGTCTTGCTTTGGCAGGGGAGTCAGGAATATCTGCCAAATGTTTGGTGGCAGATTGTAAGAGAGATAAGGTGCACTTGGCCATGCGAGTCTAAGTTTGTGGCTCTGAAAGCCAAGATAGCAGTATAAATCATTTTGCCTAATCTTTACATCGTCTTGCTGCAAGAGTTTAGTGGCTCTGTCAGTGGCGACAGATATAGTGGCTGGGTCAGCCAGTGTGCACTATCAGATGCTTAGTGTCAGGTACTCTAAAGCCTGTCAAGTCTACATGAGGGCAGGAGGCTGAGAGTCATGAAAAGGCATCTAGAAAGGCAGGCAGGATGGGAGGAACAGCAGACTGGCTACAGGTTTCCATTTGAATCTTAGTACCTTCTTTTGTACCTCAGACATTTCTGAGGAATCCCATTTAAAGTGTCCCTTCATCCTGCTAATTGTCTCACTGAAGGTCAGATCTTCAGCTGGAGAGTAAGGGTCCAGTAACTTCCTTGGGGGATCTGTACCCCAAGGGTGAAGAGTTGGGAGTTGTAGGAAAGATTCCTCAGAGCAATTCTGCAACATGTAAATAGGACATCTACAGACCCATCAGGTTGAAAAGCTTAACACACAAAGCCATAGAATGAATGGCCACAGAAATGATAAACAATGACATTGGCAAATCCCAATTTGGCTTTAAGGAAATATCATGCCTACTTAACCGGTTAGATTTCTCTGAGAGGGTCAACAAGGCAATGGACAACGGTAAACAGTGCATACTGCATATCTTGACCCAAGACATTCACTATAATACCCCACTAAGGCACTGTTGACAAGCTCTCTTGAGCTAGATGTAAATCCTTAAATAACTCACTGGGATTGCTGGTAGGATAGAGGAGACTACCTTCACACCAACAAACCAGTAACCAGCAGAATATCCCAGGACTTCGTGCTAGACCCATTCCTGCAAGGCATCTACTCCTCAAAGGTCAAGGCTAACATTCAACACCTCTGGCTCACCAAGTTTGTAGATGACTAACCTGGGAGCTATTACAGAGTCTCCACAAGACAAACATCCTGCGAGTGGGTTTTACACAAAAGACTGGTGCCAAAGTCATGGCATAACACAATGTCAAAAAACACATTATAATGCCCTTTGGGAAACTGTCAACCCAAGTTAATTACTGAATTGATAAAACACCCCCAAGAGTCGACCCAGTACTAAGGGTTCTGGAACATATGTAGACAGCGATCTTGCTTTTGAGCAACATACAGTTGAGATAAAACCATTCTATGTCACCTACCTTATGGGTAAGGATATTACAATCAGATCCAAGGAAGTTCTAGTACCACTCTAATCAGTCCTTATCAAACCTGTCATCAAATACAATGCCCCTTTAGTATGTAGCGAGCCAGACACATGCAACAGTTGGAATACTCAAATCTTTACCTGGCTTACAGTGCTTCCTCAGACCCAGTCCTGACGGATCTGTTGCACATGCGCAAAACAAACAGTCAAAAACATCAGGTCTAGGGATACGAACTCTGCCTGTGACACACAATGTGCTGGAAACACAGATGTCTCCCCCAAAGGATCCCTGAACTACTGAATACGACCCCCCATCCATGTACAGAGTTCATCCTTGACTCTATTCAAACATAATGCTGACAATCAAATGAAAAACTGCAAATTTATTCCCGGTCTGGGCCCCCTGACCCTTATGGATAGAGGCAGTCAGTATTATCCTAACATCTCTGTACAAATCCTTAGTTTCCTCCCTGCTAACACGCCACCAACCCCAATACAGACACCCATGATACTTGGGACACAAGGAAGGAGGTCCAAAAACTTACTAGAACAGTAAGTCTTGAAATGATAGTAAAAGTAAATCTTGAGGCTGCTATTAGTTTGCAGGACCTGCACAATTTCTGCACAGACCAGTTTGCTGCCTCCAAAAGAGCTTGTGTACTAAACCCCCCAATGAATGATATTGGTGGCTGCAATCTTTCTGGTGAAAGAAGTGCTCATCTGCCCAGGAACAGATTTGCCACAAGCGGAATAGCAAAGGAACTGCATTTTGTAAGCCATATGGCAAAAGTTTATTGTTTACCCTGTTTTCCATCTGCAAAGCAGCTCGTCTATTCTTTTGAACTCAGTGTTGTGTAAACAGAGCTTCTGCGTCTGTGCATGTCCAGACAATGTAGGACTCCATCTTTTCGCTTTCAAGGCCAGCGAAGCGCAATAGGAGATGAATAGCTTTACTGAGGGATAATTCAGTGATATTAAGCATGAGAGAGGAATTAGTACCCAGAGATATGTCCCGATGAAATATCACAGGGTTCTCTGCACACTGATGTCTGGAGTTCAGAGATCCTTCTGGGAGAAGCAACAGCCATCAAGCAGCATACTACAGAATAAAAAAATGCAGTGGTGCAGGTACAACTGGCAAATCAACTTATCCAAGATCAATGGTGGAGAAAACTCTCATTTAGGTTGTCTACTGTGTTATGCCCCCTTTACGAAGTATTAGAAGGCAGAGAATACAAGGGAAGAATAGATAGACAAGCCAAGATAGCAAAGGCGTGGACTTTTAATTAAGCATAAGAAAGGATATCTTAAAGGTCTAACAGCTAGTACAAGTCCATTGCCACTTCTAACTTACTTGGGTTATGGTAGACACCACAGGGAGAAACATTTCCATTTTGCAATGTATGTTCACCTTGCACTTGGTTTCCAAGCCTCCCTCAATATTTAGCACAGTCTTGAGCGTATTTGCAGGATTAATATGAAATCAAAGCGGTCAGCCTTCACAGAATCAGAATGTAGTGCAGGAAGAATTTTTTTTTGTGACAGAAGTTCCACACACTAAGGCAACACTTTCACTTGCCAGACTATGCACAAGAAGGGAAACTAGTCCTGCTTTGATCAAAAGAGAATCAAAAAGATTAAGTCTGGTAATTTTTCCTTGATTAACAGATCCTGGGGATCACGGGTATTGGAAGTGTATAAAAAAAAGACCTGTCTAATCCAGAAAATACAACTGCCTTCCTAACTTCTGGATTTGCTGCTGTGCAGTAGCCATCTCTCAAACAGGGGTTCAGAGGTGAAACAAAAACATCCATTTTTGGCTTAACCCATACTCCGACCTAGGAAGACATCCCTGTTTAACATCCACTTACGAAGGTCTACATGAGATCTACTCAGCCTGCCTTGCTAGGACATTCTGAGAGGGGATGTAGATTACCGAGATCATCAGGCCTATGGCCTGTGCAATTTTCAAAACTTGCAAGGCAAACCTGCAATACAGACTCCTAATTGCTTCCATATTTTGCAGAAAGTTTTCAAAGCCACAACTTCCTTTATACTGTTTCTTCCTAACCGTTTGGCCCCAGGTCACCTGAATTTGCAGGAATGCCCAAATGGGGTCCCCCCCAAACTAAGTCCAGAGAGTCTGTAGTGAGGGCCATATTGGTCCGGTCTGAATTGTAGCAACAGGTTATGGTGAAACTCTTCTACTCTGGTCCATGTCAACTTAAAAGCAATATACACTGAACGTAATACTGACTGTACAATGCTGAAATATTAAAAAGCTGAAACCAAAATACCTACTCCTCTACATGTGTAGAGAACTGGGCTTGCTCCCAGACTCATTTTAGTGCACGTTCGAGTTCAACTTACAGGGACCAATGACTGATGCTGTTTGTTGACTGGAAGTATACTGATGCAATGTACATATACAGAACACGTATATGGATGTTACTATGTATTTTTAGTTTTATACTGTACAGTTTCAACATTATGACTACTTCAGGACTTAAACCACAGAACTATGACCTTTCAGTAAACCACTATACAATAAGTTGGCACAAATTCACCATAGGATTTTTTTCCTGGTGAACAGAGGGAAGTGGATTTTCATCTATAGAAGGTTGAATGCTGACACCACCAAATTTTACTGTGCTACTGGAGTTTCTTCATGGGGTGGGGTGAGGGGGAATACAGAAAAGTTGTGTAAAATCTTACCATAAGCAAAGATGCCCTTCTCCTCGCTGCTGCAGTAGTCTTCACTTGAGGAATATTCCCGCCAGATGGTGCCCCAATGTCAGCCAGTATGCAAAGACTTTCACCATTGTAGGGTACATGTTATATCTGGTAGAGACTGCAGTCATAACGTGGGCCATTAAACAGATGTACACATGTACCATCCTCAGAACTGAATGCTCCAGGAGGAAAGGCAGTCTAAGAAGGAAGTGGTGCGAGTAACCAGGAAAGACAACAGTCCAGTGGGGAAGGTCGGAGGAATAGCTGCAGCAATGAAGAGAAGAACATTTATGGTTATGAAAAGATTTTACACTACTTAACTATGTCTTTTTATTCACTTGCTACAGTATTCTTCACTTGAGGGAGACTGCCAAAACTCAAGAAGAAAAAAGAGGCAAGAACAGATGAGCTTTCAATGAAGCCATGGAGGATGTTTCCAGCAAAACTAGTTCTGGATTTAGAGACAGTATCCAGTTTGTAATGTTTGAAGGTATGAATGGTGGACTAGGTAGGTGCCTCAAGAATGGTGTTATCCAGGCCTTGGAAGAAGCCATGGCTCTGGTAGAGTGGGCTTTTACAGGAGAGGAAAGAGCTTTGGTTTTGGAGATCCAACACAACATGGTCCTGCTTGGAAGCAGGGAGACCCAGCTCCTTGTGACGGAAATTAATGAGGAGCTGGTCAAAGTTCCTGAAGAGTTTAGTCTTGCGCAGGTAGAACCTCGGCTGTCTGTGGACATCCAAAGAATGCAAGATCCTCTCACTACAGTTTTGTGGGGTGGGAAAGAAGGTGGGAAGTTTGATGGATCGGTTGAGAAACTTAACCACTTTTGGCATACAGGATGAGTTGGTCCTCAAAGACGCCCTGTCTTTATGGAAGACTTGGGGGGGGGGGAGGGGTAGATAGCCATTAGGGTTTGGAGTTCGACACCCTTCTAGCTGAAGTCAAAGCAACCAACAAAATTGTTTTCCAGGTGCAGAGAGAAGCAAACACTGCTGGTTCAAAGGGGGGCAGAGTCAGTTTTTCCAGTACAAAGCTGGGGTCCCAGAAAGGGGAAACCTGGAGACAAGGGCAGACACGCAGATATGGCTGATGTGGTGTTTGAATGATGAATAAGCCAAGCCAGCATTCAGTAATGCACAGGTAGGATAAAACCTCAAATACCCATGCTTAATGGATTCAGATCCTTAGACTGGTACCATAATAAAAACCTTTTCCATTTGGAAATGCATGACTTTCTAGTGTTGGGTTTTCTGGCCTCCTGCAAAACCCTGAGCACGTCTTCGGAGAAAAGATGTCTGAAAGGAATTAGAACCCTATCACCCACAAAGTCAGTTAAATAGTAGATAGGTGAGGGTGAGAACAAGGGATCATTTGTTCTGTGAGAAAGTCCACTCTGTGGGATACCTCAAAAGGTGGGGATGGAGTTCAGACGAAAGAATAGTGGTGTAAAATGTTACCACAACCATAGATGTCATTCTCTTCCATGTTGCAGTATTCTTGGTGTAGGATTTCCTGCCTTCAGGCGATCCGTATGTCTGCTCCTATACAAAAGCTTCAGCTTGGCTGTTGCAGCTGCGTGGGACGTCACACGTAGGACCATAAACCAGGGACCTTGTGTGACGTCTGCAAGCACAATATTCAGAACATGAAGCTAAGCAGTCAAAGTAGATGGGCCAACAGAATAGGCTGCCAAAGGTGACATGTATAATGCCCTGGGTCTCTACTGAATGGAGAGAGGCATCAGGGAGCAGTAAGGCTGGTAGAGTCTGTGAGGGGGAATGGTGGGTGGGAAGGAATACTGCAACATGGAAGAGGACATCTATGGTTATCGTAAGATTTTACACAACTATTCTATTCTTATGTTGCAGTGTTCTTGGTGTGGGAGAGTACCACAGCTTAGTTTGATGAAAGGGTGGCGGATGCAGAAGATGACTCCACAAAGCCTTGTAGGATTGCCCTGGCAAATCCTGCACGTGCTTGGGAGATTTGGTCCAGTTTGTAATGTTTGGTGAAAGTGTGCATAGTGGTCCATGTAGCTGCATCCATAATGGAAGCTGTGTCCATGCCTTTTTGGAAGGCCTTGGAAGTGGCCACTGTTCTTGTGGAGTGTGCCTTAACCCCAACTGGAGGAGTTTTTCCATGGTAGAGTAGCAGCAACCGATTGCCTTTCTAATCCAGGATGCAAGTCTGTTTGGTGACTGCCTTGCCCAATGCCCTGGGGTGGAAAATCTCAGTTGGCTGTGGACATCTAGGGAGTGGAGTATACTCTCTCCTTGGTTAGTGGTAGAGGGGAAAAAAATTGGGTAGGTGAATGGATTGATTTTGAGATAAGTCACTGACTACCTTGGTCATGAAGGAAGGGTTAGGTTACAGAGTGACCCTGTCCCTATGAAAAATGGTGTAAAGTGAGCATGCCAATAAGGCTTGTAGCTCTGAAACCCTTCTGGCAGAGGTAATGGTCACTAACAGTACTGTTTTCAAAGTACAAAAATGTAGAAAGGCTGTATTAACTGGTTAGAAGGGGAGCTGGGTGAGTTTTTCTAGGATGAAGTTCAGGTCCCATCGAGGAGGGATAGGCTTCTTAGGTGGTCTGATGTGCAAGACCCCTTTAAGGAAGAGTTTCACATGTAGCCTTGCTAACAAGGGAGGATCTAGAGGTAAGCAGGCGGATAATGCGAAGAGGTGCACTTTCACTGATGAATACAAAAGTCCACCATTTATACTTTGACACACATACGAGAGAACTGGGGGGTGTTAGCCTCGTAAGGGTCCCCTTCCTGTCCCAGACAGCACTGAGTAAATCTTTCCCATTAAGCAAGGTATGATTTTCTAGTAGTGGGTTTCCTGGCCTACCTCAGGACTGATAGCATGTCCGCTGAATAGTGGTGTCTGAATGGGGTTAGTAAATTATCAGCCACCGAGTCAGGGATTGCATTTCCAAGTGTGGGTGCAGGGGAGTTCCTTTACCTTGTGTCAGAAGGTCTACCATGTAGGGTAACTTGCAGTGATTGCTCTTGGCTAAATTATACAGAAGACGGAACCAGTGCTGCCTTGGCCAGTAGGGAGTCACTAGCATGATTTTTGGTTTGTCCTTCCTGATTTTCAGAAGGACTTTCTGAATCAGAGGGAAGGGGGGGGGGGTGTACAGGAACTTCCCCTCCCAGGTGAAAGTGAAGGCATCTACTCTCCAGGTTTAAGGGGAGTTAAGTCTTTGTGCAGGTCTGCAGCTGCCTGTTCTGGGGGGAGGCAAACAGGTCTATTTGTGGAGTGCCCCACTGGTGGACTATGTCTAGGAAGACCATCCTGTCCAGCATCCATTTGTGTTGTAGAGAGGATGCTTTGCTCAGGAGGTCTGCCTGCTTGTCCTGAGAAGGGATGTAGCTGGCTTGCAGGGATAGGTTGTGCTGGAATGCTCGGTCCAAATTAGTAGGGCTAGCTTGAAAAATTGGTATGCCTTGGTACCTCCCTGTTTGTTGATATACCACATTACAGTGGTATTTTCCATCACTATCAGAAGAGGACCTGGTAGCAGTAGGGGTAGGAAGGACTGTAGAGCTAAAATAACTGCTGTCATCTCCTTTACATTGATGTGTTTGGTTTTCATGGGAGGTAGACACTGGGCTTGGACTCTTAAGAGTGCAAGGTGGCTCCCAAAACTGAGTCTGAAGCATCCGTACGCAATATTTGTGTGGTTTGAGGGAGCTGCAGTGGAAGCCCAGGGTTTAGTTGTACTTAAGGGAGTAACTTGTTCCAAGTGATTCTGGTGCTGTGACCAGATATTTTTGAGGTACCATTGCAGTTCTGGCCAATGGTAGCATGGGAATGGTTGCTGCCATCAATCCCAGGAGTCGAAGGAATTGCCTTGCAGTGACTGTCTGGGAGAGCAAGACTTCCTTGAAGTGGGAAGTTAGAGACAGAACCTTGTCCTGTGGGAGAAAGGCTTTCATTCGTTTTGTATTGATTCTGCAACCTAGGAATATCTTGTCCCTGGTCTGGGTTCAGGAAGAACTTCTTGTGGTTTGGGGCAAACCCTAGACTTTGTAGTAGGGAGATAGTGAAGATGTCTTAAGAGGGAATCTTCTGACTGTGCTAGGATAAGGATGTCCAGATACGGGTAAATTTGGATTCCTTTGGTCCTGCAAAAGGCAATGGCTGGAGCCAGGCATTTTGTAAACACTCTTGGGGCAGTGGATAAGCCAAAAGGCAAGGCCGTAAATTGGAAGTGCGAAGATGGGCCAGAGAAACGCAGGAAATGTCTGTGAAAGGCCCTGATTGGAATTTGCAGGCAAGCATCTTTTAGGTCCAAGGTGACCATTAAAGCATTTGAGGGTATGAGGGGTAAGATTGTGAAGTGACAGCATTTTCAAGGATGGTATCTGCAGGTAAAGGTTTAGGAAGGAGAGATCCAAAATGGGTCTTGAGGGACCAGGAACAGACAGGAATACATTCACTTTCCTTCTTGTCCTGTGAGAACAGGCTCTATTGTGCCTTGTTGTTGCAGGTCTGGCAGAATTTGTAGTAGGAGATGGCACTGGTTTCTTGGGGGAAATGGAATGGCCTTAGAGAGGGGAATTTGTTTCCAGCATAGAAAGCATACTTTTTTGAATAATGGTTAATACCCATTGGTCTGTGGTAATTTTCTGCCAGAAGGGGAGACAGTGGGTAAGGCGAGCTGAGAGGGGCAGATGAGCAAGGCAGTCACGCATTATTAGGTCGTCCCCTGTTTTGAAAGGGCTGTCTAGGCTTAGGAGGTGGGCCAGTGGGCCTGGATGAGGAAAGTCTTCTCGTTCCTCTTCTGGGTCTGGAGGAGGCGGCAGCAGACTGTGGGTTACGCCTAAAGCAAAGGTAGCCATAGCCGGGTAGTTACTGTAAAAGTTGGATATAGGGGATACCGGGAGATGTTTAATATCCTGTAATTCGTTGCTTTTTTCTTGCAGATTGTTAAATAGGTCTGCAGATTGTTTCCAAAGAGTAAGTCCAGAATTTTGGATTTGAAGTCCTCTGGCAGATTCTGTAGTCTAAGCCAGGAATATCTCCCTAGGACAGATGCCGATGCTGCAGAGCAAACAGAAGCTTCTGCAACATCGTAGCTGCATCTTATAGAGTGCCTAGCCACTTGTAGTGCTAAGGACAACTTGGAGGAGATATCCATTTTAATGGGACTTTCAGTAATTGAAGCCAGCATACAGGTGGCTTAGGATACCAAGTCCAGGGCATATTTGGTAATGTGTGTTCGATACTTAATGGCTCTGAAGGCCAAAGTAGAGGAAGTGCACACCTTCTTGCCTGCCCTATTCATGGATTTGCTAGCTTTATCCGTGGCAATAGGGAGGCAGAAAGTAACAACCTAGACTGTTTACCAGGGGCAGTGGCAATCACTGCTGGGTCTGCTAAGGGTGGCTTTATGAGGAATTTTTGTTCATCTGACACCTTGCAGAAGCGGTCTGGGCACTTAGGTGCAGGAGGCTGAGTTATGAGTTCTAGAGGCTGCAGTAAAGACATCCAAGTATGCAGGAAGAACAGGGGGTACAGCTGAAGGGGTGGGGGACGCCACTTGCAGCAGTTCAAAGTAACTTTTTTGAGTTTCTGTCATTTGGGAAGAATCCCATTTGAAATGGTCTAATTTTGGTGATGGTTTCACCAAATGTAATGTCTTTAGGTGGAGAATCCCCCTTCCACAGAATCTTCATCAAGAGTAGTATTCCTTGGGAGAAGCAATCTAGGATGCATAAGAGATGGATTAATCAGAGGAAAAGTAGGTAGATTTCATGTTCTTCCTCAAGGAGGGGAGCCATGGGAATAGAAGCAGCAGTGGTAGGCCTAGGGTTTAAGAGAGGCAACATAGTTGTGGGTGAGGCAGAAGGCCCAAGGGCAATAAATGCCTTTATAAGAGAAGAGGTGAAGGCCTCCCAGTCTGGAGAGGCTTCAGAAGCAGGCGTAATTTGTTTTGTTTTCTGCTTCTTTTTGGTTGGAGTCAGCCTGGAGCTGGATTTGGCAGTGGCTGTATCCAAGGTCTGGATCCCGGTCGAAGGAACCACCAAATCTGGTTCCCCCTAGGCACAGACAGGCATCTGTCTGAGAAAGCTCTGTGGACGAGCCAGACAACGGCTGTACCGTGGCCTCCGTGAGGGAGGTCGATGTAGCCAACGGATCCGCAGAGCGCTCAACTCCTACATCGGTAGTTGGCAGGGTGTCCTGGTGCAAACCGGCAGGCGATGAAGGCCTAGGCATCTTGGATTTTTCGTGGAGAATCTTGGGGGGCCTCCGAAGCGGGATCCATCTGGAGAGCCAGCCGTTAGAGGTGTTAGTTTTCTAAGTAAAGGTTTAAGGCTGCCAGATGGTTATGTAAGGTCTTGGGTACAAGAGATTTACAGATAGGGCAGGCATTATGATAGTGTTCCCGGACTAAGCAGAAAACGTATTTGTCATGGGCATCCTTGTTGGGAATTTGGCACCCGCACTGACACACTCCCTTTTTCCCCTGACATCAGCTGAAAGCTACAACCAAACCTAAGCAATGCGAAAGATCGGTAAAAATTAGAAATGTAAAAAAACAAACTGTTCACTTACCAATAATCGATTCGCCGTCTGGAGAGCAATCATACGATGCAAAGTAGTCTGCGGCTGAAAAGTTCTGAGGATTGTGCGTGCACACGTCACATTTAAGGTCCTTGGTTTATGGCCCTACATATGATGTCCCACGCAGCTGCAACAGCCAAGCTGAAGCTTCTTTATAGATGCAGACGTATGAATTGCCTGAAGGCAGGAAATCTCACACCAAGAATACTGCAACATAGTAAAAGGAGGACACTGTTTACAAAAGGCAGGAATCTTTGTGCATGTAGGTATGGTGTTGTATAGCATTCCCAGTTAACAGTGGGGAAATTAAAGTCACCCATGAATATACTGGGTTGGATGGTTAGTGTTTCTAATAAGTTTAAATGCATGTTATGGGTTTCCTGGGTCATAGAGGGGGACCTATAGCTTGCAAGGAAGTGGTACTGCATTTTACCTATGGTGATCTGAACATGGAACAGCTCAATTGAATTGTCCTGTTTGACCATCCTTGAAGAACATTGTTGATGTAAATAGAGAAACCCCTCCACCTTTAGTCCCCGCCTGTGAAGTAGCTGGCCCAAATGTGTGGAAGGCATTATAACCTTGCACTGTTGATGTGCTCTCCGTGGCTTTAAACCATGTCTCAGTGACCACACAGAAATCCGCATTCTCTAGGGTAAAGAGATAGTTTAGGAAGTGGAGTGTTTTTTTTTTTTTTTTTTTTTTTAAGACGCCTAGCACTGAGCAGTAATACCTTTAGATTTTCTTGGTTTTGATTTGCTATGTTGGAAGTAATTTCAGTGTGACATTGCCTAAAAATAGTTACTACTGGGGAAAACAATGTTTTGGCTAAAATTCGAAAGCCTAGAGGGGAGAAGTGCAGACCATCCCTGGCAAAGCAGCATGGTCTGTTGACCATCTCCTTCCATGCTGACAAATACTGCATCTCCTTGGAATTGCACCAGAAACTAAGCCAATTATTAAAGTCTGAAAGGCTGTAACTGCTGAACCGAGCAAGTCCTCCTGGTGTCATCTTGCATGTTCCCACAAACGCCCAGTAGTTGCTTTAAAGCATCTGCTTGGAATTTAAGTGTTTTTGGGAATTAAGTACCCCAAAAAGCAACAGCTGCTGAACCATACATACCTTTACGGCATCCATCATGTAGCCTTCTCTTCTGATAACACTTATGAACTCCAACCTTTCTAGCTCACTTAAGACACCAGGGCCACTGCGGCCAGGTCAGTAGTAGGATTCTTATAAAGCAAGAGATGTGAAGCCTGCACACTGTAAAAAGCAATTAGATCTCTTTGGTGCAAGGGGATGGCTGCTAGATAACGTACAGTTGTATACACTTACCATAACAGACCATGCATACTTACCAAAGCCAACTTCATGCTTCTTAAGACAGAAGTAGTGAACTTCATGACACCCATGCAGATGGATAATACAGTTACAACTTCTGAATCCTACACAAATGCGCTCTATAAGCACCTACATGATTGCATGGATTGTGCTATCCCAAACAGAACCAAGACGCTATCTTCCAAAAAAAGGAAGCCAATCTGGTGGTCCCCTGCCATAAACAAACTGTACAACAGAATGAAGAAACTGTTGCAAAAGAGAGTAAAATCCCATGAGTGGAGGAGCTCCCTGGTCAGCCTCAGTAAGAAGCTGAGCTCCCTTATAAGATCCTCCAAAGCTAGCTACGAAAATAAAATTGCCACTAATTGCAAGGACAACCACAAAGCATTCTATAGCTATGTCAAGAATCTCAATGGCAACACCAAGATCTGCTCTGAGTTAAAGCACAAAGGCATGAAAATTACAGAACCAACTGATATTGCCAACATCCTAGCAGATAGGTTCAGTGATGACTTTTACCCTCCACCCACCGCACCACCACCCCCTAAAGGGCCCATATCTATACAGGAAGAATGCAGAGTCCCTGTAATCACAACTACGCACTTGAAAGCTGCACTCTCTAAAGCCAAAAACACAGCATCCATGGGACTGGACAACATTCCAGGCTGCGTTTTACACCAACTTCAGAATGAATTGGCTCCCCACTTAAGCACCATGTTCAATAATAATCTTGCATCAGGCTTTGTGCCCACTGAATGGCGCATAGCAACAGTTATCCCACTCCAAAAGGGGAGCCACTACTGATCCCGGGAACTATAGACCTATTAGCCTGACGAGCCTGGTCTGCAAAGCCATGGAATGTATCATCATGGAACTCAAAGACATTGGTAACCTCCAAACTCTGGATCCCACCCAGTTTGGGTTTGTGAAAGGCAGATCATGCCTCCTGAACCGGATTGACTTCTTTGAGGCAGTCACCAAAGCCGTAGATGAGGGTAAAGTGGTTCACACAGCCTATCTTGCCTCGCCAAGGCTTGACACCATCCCCCATTCTGGAATTATAGCTAAACTCAAACTAGGCATAAATCCCTACGTCACAAGATGGGTCGCCAACTGGCTCACTGACAGAACCCACACTGTAAAAGTTGCAGACTCCAAATCTGACCTCAAACCAGTGACAAGTGGAGTACCACAGGGTTCCGTCCTGGGACCGCTCCTGTTTGGTATCTACTTCTCCGAAGTACAGGCCAACACAGAAGGCCACTGGCTAACTAAGTTCGCAGATGACTGCAAACTAGGAGCCATAGTCAAGTCCCCAAATGATGTGAACATCCTACAGAAGGGCCTCTCTGAGACAGATGCCTGGTGTCAGAGCCATGGCCTCGAGCTCAATGCCAAAAAGTGCAGTGTCATCCCCTTTGGTAAAAATTCTGTACCCATGAACTACCACATAGGCAGCAATCTACTTAACACCAAATGCGTGATAAGAGACCTTGGGACCCAGGTGGACAGTAGTCTCTCCTTTGATAGTCACACTGCCACAGTAGTCAGGAAGTCCTTCTACGTGGCACACATCATAAAAGGGTTCTCATCCAGGAAAAAAGAGGTCATTGTTACCCTCTACTCATCACTCAGACCCATTATAGAGTACAACGCCCCTTTTGGAATGTACCTCAACATCTGCAGCAGCTGGAAAGGCCACAGAAGTAACTCACAAAGAGGATTACTGAACTCAAACAAATGCCCTACACTGACCACCTCAAAAAACTCCAGCTTTACTCCGTAGCATATCTCCTACTCAGAGGTGATCTCTACCTAACATATAAAGCTATGTCAAACCCAGAACTGTTGGACATGCTACACCTAAAGAAATCCCAATCCCTCCGAGCTACACGCTCTAGGGACCTAAACCTGGTCACCACAATAAACAGGACATGCTGGAGGGATAGGATTCCTATCCCAGAGACTTCCCATACTCTTGGACAGGCTACCCATCTATGTCAAGCAAAGTTCTTCATTAGCACTCTTCAAGAAAAATCATGATGAGTGGATGGGAAATAGGAAATACACCCCGGGGATCACTTCTTTCTTGGGTGGCGTAAGCCAGGGAACCTTGTTGGCTAGGCTTGCGTAGGCCCTTGGGCCGACAGCCTAGTATCTACCTATGAACCTATAAATGTAGATGTTAAGAGTGTATTCACTTGTTGCAGTCATTACATTTGGGTTATCTGCTTGCAGGTAGAACTCAGTCGGCCTGATTATCAAAGTCTTGGGTCCTGCATTGGTTGCTGTCTCATCTTCCATGATGTCAGGTAGTCAGGGGTATAAAGCATGCAGCTGATGCCATTACATCAGTTTTTCTTGTCCCAGATGTCAGGTGCCCCCATAATGGGAAGCAATTATATATACAAAGTTACACCTCCAACAAAAAAGCAAATGCACCAAAAAGCTTTAAGCATAGTAAACAAGAATAGAGGTATAGCCAATAGAAGTCAGGGGGCAGGAGGGAGGGTAACTAGGACTGCAACAGTGAATCCACTAACATCTACATTTATGGCAAGTGTACACAACTGTACTATGCTCTTCGTGTTTCACTGTTGCAGTCATCACATTTGGGTAGACTCCCAAAGCTAAGGATGGAAGGAGGAAATTAGATAGCATTAGGACCAGCTATAAGGCCCTGCAAGACTGTAGTGGCAAAGCCAGCTCTGGATTTAGAGAAAATTGCAAATGGTAATGCTTGGTGAAGGTATGTACAGAACTCCAGGTAGCAGCTTCTAGGATGTCCCTGGTAGGGACACCTCTGAGAAAGGCTGTAGAGGTAGATGTAGCCCTGGTTGAATGTGGTCTTATCCCCTGTGGGGGAGGGTTTCCATGGTGCCTATAGCAGAAATGAATGCAATGGCCTGTCCATTTAGAAAATGGTTTGCTTTGAAAGGGCCTTCCCCTCTGCCCCTGCTGCAAATGCGATGAGCAGCTGTTCAGATTTCCTGAGAGGTTTAAGTCCTGTCCAAGTAAAATCTGAGTTGTCTGTGCACATCTAAGGAGTGCAAAATTCATTCCTCTGTTCTGTGGATTAGAAAAGAATGTTGGCAAATGAATGTACTGATTAAGGGCCACATGGGACACCACTTGGGCATGGAGGGATTGGGTCCTGAGGCACACCCTGTCCGCATGAAAGATGATGAAAGGCTTCACTGCCATGAGGGCCTGTAATTCAGACACCCTTCTTGCTGAAGTGATGGCTAAAAAGAAGGCTGTTTTCCAAGAAAGGAATTTCAACTCTGCATTTGCAGCTGGCTCAAAAGGAGGTAGAGTGAGTTTTTCCAATACAAAGTTAAGGTCCCAGGCTGGAGTAGGGGATCTCCTGGGTGGTCTTAAGTTTTTGGCCCCTCAGAGGAACTGTTTCAGCAGTGGATGAGAGAAGAGGGGTGGTTCTGTGTTGTAATGAGCTGAAATAGCTGAGACATGAATTTTGATGGAGAAAAAGGAAAGGCCCTTGTGAAGCATCTCAGTTAAGTATTGAAGAATCTGAGGTAAATTGGGCACTGCTGTGCCCATCCCGAGTTTGGTTCCAGGAACAGAATCTTTTCCATTTTTCAGCATAGGACTTTATAGTACTAGGCCTCCTTGCCTCCAGAATGACATCCAACACTTGCTTACTAAGGGATGGTAATGGAGAGATCAGGTAATTAGCCAGGCTGCCAGGTTCAGGGTTTGAAGCTGTGGGTGCAGAATCTGGCCCTCCTGCTGGGACAGCAGGGCAGGGGTCTGAGGCAGGTGCCATCATTGAAGCACTGTGCAAAAGGGGGTACACACCAGTGTTGGCGTGGCCAGTCTGGTGCAATCAGTATTGTCCTTGGCTTGTCCCGTTTGATCTTTAGTAGTACCTTAGAGAGGCAGAGGGGGAAAGGCATAAAAGTACAGTTTTGTACCTACCCATAAATGTAGATGTTCGAAGATCCACATTGCTGCAGTCCTTACACTTGGGTAGTCCGCTGTCCTCGGTCGGCCCGAATATCAAAGTATAAGGCTGACGTCGGTCAAGGCGCATTAGACTGACATCAGGACGTCAGGGTACAAATGCGCATGACCAACGTCATATCCTCAGTCTTTTCTTGCCCCAGATGTCAGAAGACCCTAAAAAGAAAGGTCAAAACCAAAAAGACAGCAAACAACCAACCACCCACCCTTGCACTAATAATATGTACAATATATACAATATACACAATATTTACAATCCAACCCACACAACCGCCTCTAACTACAGAGGGGAAGGAGGGAGGGTAAATTGGACTGCAGCAATGTGGATCTTCGAACATCTACATTTATGGTAGGTACAAAACTGTACTATGTTCTTCATCTCACATTGCTGCAGTCCTTACACTTGGGTAGAATCCCAAAGCAGAGGTAAGGGCGGATGGCAAAACTATAAAGAAGCAGGAGCTGCCAAAATGCCCTGTAAAATAGCAGTGGCAAAACCAGCCCTAGATTTAGAGTAAAGTGGAAGGTGATAATGCTTGGAGAAAGTATGCACTGAACTCCAAGTAGCTGCCTCCAAAATATCTTTAGTTGCCACCCCCCTTAAAAAGCTGTCAAGTGGCAGTAGCCCTAGTGGAATGAGGCCTAATCCCAGCTGGAATCTCCTTGCAATGATGGGAATAACAGAAAGCAATGCAAAACCCAATCCACTTAGAAATAGTTTGTTTTGACACAGGCTTGCCCTGAGAACTCAAAGCAAAAGAAACAAATAACTGCTGAGACTGCCTGAACCCTTTAGTTCTGCTCAAATAATATCGCAACTGCCTGTGTACATCTAAAGTGTGCAAAATCTTTTCCCCTTTATTTTGGGGATTTGCATAAGTAGGCAAATGAATAGTTTGGTTTAAAGCCACACTAGAAACCACTTTAGGCATAAAGGAAGGATTAGTACGTAAAGATACCCTATCCTTATGGAAAATTAAGAAAGGCTCAACCGCCATAAGGGCCTGCAATTCAGAAACCCTTCTTGCAGAGGTAATGGCCAACAAAAAAGCAGTCTTCCATGATAAATATTTCAACTCGGTAGTAGCTGCAGGCTCAAAAGGTTGTAGAGTAAGTTTCTCCAACACAAAATTGAGATCCCAAGCAGGAGTAGGAGCTCTACGTGGGGGTCTTATATTCTTTGCCCCTCTAAGAAATTGCTTGAACAAAGGATGAGAAAACAATGGTGGGTCACAGTCATAGTGAGCCGAAATTGCTGCAGCATGAACCTTAATATAAGAGAAGGACAAACCTTTGTCCAGTAACTCAGTAAGATATTGAAGAGCCACACTTAAATTAGGCTCAGAAACATCAAAATCCTTTGCTGCACTCCAAAATAAAAATCTCTTCCATTTATCTGCGTACACTTTCTTTGTACTAGGCCTTCTAGCTTCCAAAATAACATTCAAAACTTGCTGTGGAAGTTGAGACCCTCTATGGTTCAAAACAGAATATGCCAGGCTGTTAGGTGAAGAGAGCGAAGCTTGACATTGAGTAAATGACTGTTCTCCTGAGACAACAGGTGTGGAATCGAAGGCCAAGGCCATGGAGGCTCCCGTACCAGACTTCTCAGTAATGGGTACCAGTGCTGTCGAGGCCAATCTGGAGCTATTAAAATCATCTTTGGCTTGTCCTGTCTGACCTTTAGAAGTACCTTTGGGAGGAGAGGCAGAGGTGGAAAGGCATACACATGAAGATTGCTCCAATTGAAAGAAAGAGCATCCACTTTCCAAGCTGTGGGATGAAACCTTTTCGTGCAAAACTTTGGCAGCTGGTGGTTTAGTGGAGAAGCGAACAGATCTATGTCTGGAGTTCCCCATGACACTGTCAAGTTCTGAAATACATGAGGATCCAATTTCCACTCGTGGGGATCCGTAATTGCCTGCTCAACACATCTGCTAAGGAGTTCTGTGCTCCGGCAGAAACCTTGCCTGAAGATTTAGCTGTAAACTGAGAGCAGTCTCCCACAAAATCATTGCTTGCCTGCATAGAGGATAAGAATGTGTTCCCTTGCTTGTTGATGTACCACATGACAGTTGTGTTGTCTGTTAGAATCAACACCTGCCCTGGAAGAAGTAAATCCTTGAAAGCTATTAATGCAAACTGGACTGCTAACATCTCCTTCAAGTTGATATGTAGATGTTGTAGTCTGGCAGGCCACTTGTCTTGTATCCACTTTCCATTTAGATGAGCTCCCCAAGCTTTGTCTGAGGCATCTGTCGTTAGAATCTGACTCGCCTCTGGCCGGGTCACAGAGAGTCCCTTGTTTAGGTGACATTCCTGAGCCCACCACAAAACTCCTTTTGAATGCAAGGTATTATCTGAATGACAGTGTCCAGATCCTGGCAGTGCTGTGTCCATACATTTTTGAGATACCATTGTAGCTTCCTCATATGCAGTTTGGCATTGGGAAGCACCAGAATACAAGATGCCATGAACCCCAAGGCTTGAAGGACTGTCCTTGCAGTCAGCCTGGACTGATGAGACAATTGATGAAAGTAAAGGGAAAGATTCTTTTGTTTGTCCGGGGTCAAAAAGGCCATTTGGGATGCTGTATTCAGTCTTACACCCAGAAAGCACATGTCCTGAGAGGGTACTAGACTGGACTTTATTTCGTTCACAGAATACCCCAGGCATCTTAGCACTGCTATCACATATTCCAAATGATGAAGAAGCTCGTCCCTTCCTTGAGCCAGAATCAGGCAATCGTCCAAATAAGGATAGATCTGTATTCCTTTTAGCCTGAAGAAAGCTATCACTGGAGCCAGAACTTTCGTGAACACTCTGGGCAGTAGATAAGCCAAAGGGCAATGCAGAGAACTGATAATGAGAAGTCCCAGCCAAAACGCAGATACTTCCTGCAACTCAGTCTGATAGGAACATGAAGGTAAGCCTCCTTGAGATCCAAAGTTACCATCCAATGATCTTTGCCCAGCAGAGGTAAAAGCTGTTGTAACGTCAACATTTTGAACTTGGGAATGTCCAGATAAGTGTTGAGGATAGATAAATCCAAAATTGGTCTCCACGTGTTCCCCTTCTTTGGTACTAGGAACAGGCGAGAATAAAACCTAGGCCCACTTCTGGCATAGGGACCGGCTGTATGGCCCCTATTTGAAGTAGCAGAGAAATTTGTTTGTGAGCCTCTATTCTTTGCTGAGGAGGAACGTCTGGCATGCCTTTGAAAGGAGGCAAGGTATGGAAATAAAACCTGTAACCTTGGTGTATGATATCCAATACCCATCTGTCTTGGGTAATTAAACTCCAATTTTCCTTGAAAAGTGCCAACCTTCCTCCCAAAGGCTGCCAGACGAGAAGGCTCTGGCAGCTGAAAAGGTAGGTCATTGGGTCTGTTTACGAAAGGACTGACCCCTGCCCTCACCCGAAGACTGTGCAGGTGAACTGCCTGTTCTAGGCCTGAAAGAGCCCTGAGCTCTGCCCCTAACACGTCTAGATCTACCCCTAGACTGGGAATCATAAGAAGGATACGTCCACCCCTTGGTAGGCCAATTTCTACTAAACTTGGAGGCTGAACCTGCAAAATCTTTAACAGTCTGCATAGACTTAGCCTTGTCTTCCATTTTCTTTAAGACTGCCTCAACAGGTGAACCAAACAACACATCAGATTGTAAAGGAGCATCTAAAATCCTTGTCTTAACATGGTCAGATAAATTCTGATCCCTCAGCCAGGCGTGCCTGCGAAGAACTGACCCAGTGGCAGCCACCCTAGACGAGGCCTGTACAGCATCAAAACCACATTGCAAAGAATGCTTACCCACCTGTTCAGAAACATGTACTAAATCTTGTAACTCTTTACACTCAATACCTTCCGCCAGAGCATCTACCTTAGACTTCAATTGAGAAAGTAGATAGTTTTGGTATTTCAACATGTGAAACTGGCAATTCAAAGCCCTCATAGCTAGGGTGGAAGAAGTATAGACTTTCTTTCCCCATCTATCCAAAGCCCTGGCCTCTATCTGGAGGAACCGGATTTTTAACAACAGAAGCCTTAACACCCTTAGGCCCCTGACTAACAGTTTCTGGGTCCGCCCTAGGACTCTTAAAAAGATACTTATGAGCTTCAGGCACCCTGTAATACCTATCCGGCTTAACAGGAGCAGGAGGGAAAGAATCAGGATTAAGAGAAGCCTCTGCAAACACATCTTCCACAACATCCAGAACAGGAGGTATAGCCAAAGGCCTATGCTGGGGTAAAAACAAAAATTCCCTAAGCCTTTTCCTGGAATCAGAGAAGTCCTGACCTTCCCACTTAAAATGCTCCCTCATGGAATGAAGAGTCTCTGAAAAAGAAAAATCCTCAGGAGGAGAAGCAGAAGGAGTAGAATCATCCACATCAGAATCAGAATAGGGAGAATACTCCTGCAAGTCTTCAGCCGAAGACTCTGAAACATCCGAAGCCTGCTCAAAACTCCCCAACTCAGGTTCCGCCCTAGGCCTCTTATCAGGAGGGGGCAAAGAACCTCTAATCAAAGTGATCAAATCTTCTGCCATTTTAAGCATATGCTTCTTGGGCACAGATCCTGAAGAACTAGGAGTGACACCAACTGAAGCTAAACCTGGCCTGCCTCTGGGAGAAGCCTTGGAAACAGAAGGAGAGGGCCTAACCACCCTAGGAAGGGAGGGGAGTACAGTAACCTGAGAAGCCCCTTCAGCCTGACCTGCCTCCTGAGAGGCCACATCCTGCAATAACAAAGTCTCCCCCTGGGACTCCAGAGAAACCTCCGGCGGAACCACCGGCTCCACCGACACCTCTAAAGAACCGGCGTCCGCACGGACGACTCTTCTTGCCTGGGCTTAGCTGCTTTATCCTTGCGCTTCTTGAAGAAGCGCACGCCCGAGAAGGCGACGGCATATTATACTTGCACCCCTTCCGCAAGACTAACCTGGCACAATCTAACCTTCTCTTAATAGTGCGCTTATTGAATCTAGCACAAAAGCGACACCCAACAACGTCGTGCTCAGGCCCTAAACAAGGAATACACGAAGTATGATAATCTCTATGCGGTATCTGTTTCCCACAAGAAATACAGTTATTCACTTTTTCTGACATCCGGTAAACTACTGAGGCAAGAAAAAAACAAAATATTCCCCAACGGGGTACTTAGCCAACTTTGACTCTGTCTGAAACTCCGAATTCGAAAAATTTCAGAACGCCGAACGGCACTTGCAACGCTGCTTCTGCATCGGACCATGCGGCAAAAAAGACTGAGGATATGACGTCGGTCATGCGCATTTGTACCCTGACGTCCTGATGTCAGTCTAATGCGCCTTGACCGACGTCAGCCTTATACTTTGATATTCGGGCCGACCGAGGACAGCGGACTACCCAAGTGTAAGGACTGCAGCAATGTGAGATGAAGAACATCTGATAGGTTTTTCCAGGTGAAGGACAGGGCATCCACTTTCCAAGCTTGTTTGTGGGGAGTCTCTGTGCAGAATTTGTCCAATTGGCAGTTCTGAGGGGAGGCAAACAGGTCCATCTCTGGGCTCCCCCATTTGTTTCTCAACATGTTGAACATCTTTGCTTCCAGTTTCCACTCGCGTGGGTGCATGAAATTTCTGCTTAGTTCGTCTGCCAGTGTATTTAGCCTTCCTGGCAGGAATTGAGCCTGTAGGTGCACTTGGTAGCTCAAGACTGTGTTCCACAGAGCCATGGCTAGTTTACAGAAAGGGTATGAGTGGATTCCCCCCTGCTTATGTACCACATAACAGTGGTGCTGTCCGTCTTTACCATCAATTGTCATGGAAGAATGTGGTCCTTGAAGACTGTCAGAGCATTCTGTACAGCTAACATTTCTTTTTGATCGATATGCAGGTGCATTTGACTTAGGTTCCATTTGCCCTGAATGCACTTCCCTACCAAGTCAGCCCCCCATGCATAGTCTGATGTGTCTGTTAGGGTTTGGGTGACAGGGGGTAGAGTGAATGACAGTCCCTTGTTTTGGCGGCAGGCCTCTGCCCACCAAAGGAACTATCTGTAGACAAGGTAAGATAGGAATCATTGCTTTTAGATCCTGAGAATGTTGACACCATAGGCTTTTTAGATACCATTATAGTTTCCTTATATGCAGTCTTGCATATGGAATTAGGAGAATACAGGAGGCCATGAACCCCAGGGCTTGCAGTATTTTCCTTGCAGATAGCTGGGTCTTTTTGGCCAGTAGTTTGAAGTAGGCTGTCAAATGAACTCGTTTCTCTGGCATGAGGAAAGCCATCTGGGAAGTTGTGCTCAAGCTTGCTCCCAGTAATACAATTTATTGGCAGGGTACAAGATGCAATTTCTTTTAGTTTCTGGTGTACCCCAGAGAAGTTAGCAATTTCTGTATAAACGCCAGATGATTCAATAGTATGTCCTCGCTTTCTGTTTGAATTAGACAATCATCCAGGTACGGGTATATTTGAATATTTCTTTGCCTGCAAAATGCAATGACTGGAGCTAGGCACTTTGTGAATACCCTGGGTGCAGCAGATAAGCCAAAGGGCAGTGCATAGAACTGATGGTGCATGTAAGCCTGCTTTGAAGCGTAGGTATCTTCTGCAAGATTCCCTTACTGGGATGTGCAGGCAGGCTGCTTTTAAATCCAGTGTTGCCAACCAGCCATTTTTGCCTAGCATGGGAAGCAGCTGATGAGTTAGCATTTTCAATTTTCAGATTACCAAAAAAGTGTTTAGGATAGACAGGTCCAGGATAGGACACCAGGAATAGTCTTTTCTGGGTACCAGGAAAAGTCTTGAGTAAAAACCTTGCCCCCATTCTTCTTCTGGGACATGCTGAACAGCCCTGATGCTTAGAAGAGAGAACACCTGCTTTTGAGCCTCTGCCCACTGATTTGGGGGTAGGTCTGGCCAACCGTTTGGGGTTGGTAAGGTGTGGAAGTGGAATCTGTATTTTTGGGAAACTATACTTAAAACCCATTTGTCTTGGGTAACGAGTTCCCAGTTTTTTGCATGCAGGGCGATCTTTCCCCCTAAAGGAACAGTTAGTTGAGCAGGGCTTGGAAGGTTTAAAGTTAAGTCATTGTGACAATTTACCATAGAGGGGTGCCTTACTACTTCCAGCTTTGGAAGTGGGAGCCCCCCACTGCTTAGGCCTGTGAGACTGAGACAGAAGCCTGGGTGGTCTGCTGGTTCAGGGTTTGGACTAAGAAGGCCTGGAAGAGGCAGGAAAGGACCAATTCTTAGGCCAGTGCCTATTAAATCTGGGAGGCTGTACTTGCTGGAAATCTAACAGTTTGCATAGATTTAGCTTTTTCCTCCATCTTTTTAAGTACTACTTATGCTTTGTTGTCAAAAAGGCGAACTTGGTTTATGGGAGCATCCAGTAATTTAGCTTTAACATGATCTGGCAAAGATTGCTCCTTAAGCCAAGCATGCCTTTTAAGTACAGACCCAGTGACAGCAGCCCTGCAAGATGCCTCTAAAGAATCAAAACCACATTGCAAAGTATGTTTTCCAACTTGTACAGCAGAATGCATTAAATCCTGCAATTCTTTTTTTTTCAGCACAGTCGGTAATCAACATCATTTTCTGTATAAGCAATCCAATAATATGCTGCCGATACTTTAACATATGAAACTTGTCAGTTTAAGGTGCTAACCTAATGGCCAAAGTTGCAGAAGTGTATACCTTCTTACCCAATCTGTCCAGGGACCTGAAATCTCTATCAGAGGGGATAGGGTTTTTGGCAGTAGTAGCCTTAATGCCTTTGGGTCACTGTGAAATGGTCTCATGATCCGCAGTAGGATTCTTAGAGGAACTTGTGAGAGCCAGGTACTCTAAAAACCTGTCAGGTTTTCTGAGAGCTGGAGGTAAAGTGTCAGGGGCCAGGCTAGATTCCAAGAAGGCACCAGCTACAATGTCCAGTACAGGAGGGATAGCTAAAGGGCCTGTGTTGAGCTAGGATTAAGAAGTCCCTAAACCTCTTTTTGGAGTCAGAGTAATCCTGGCTTTCCCAGCGGAAATGCTCCCCAAGAGTATGCAAAGTTTCACCAAAAGAGAAATCCTCTGGAGGGGAAGCAGGGTGAATGGAGTCCTCTGCATCAGAATCCTCATAGGTAGATGAGGGTAACTCCTGGTCATCAGAGAAAACAGAAATTTCAGAATCTTGATCAGAAGAATCAGAAGGAAAATCAGTTCTAGGGAGAGGGGGTGGCTTCTCCTGATTAGAGTAATAAGGTCTTCAGCCATTCTTATTTGTTTTTTAGGCATAGGGGCCTGACAATGCTGTCTGGGCATCTGTTTTCTAGGTGTGTATCGAGTATTAGGCCTTGTAGAAGATGGCATCTGTTTAATATGCAAGTCAGTAGGCCTGAAAATACCCTCAGAAGCTGGTGCCTGCACAGCAGCTCCGGACCCATCCAAGGTAAAGACATCCGCAGGTTCCACAGTCAAAGTATCTCATGGCAAACCGGACTCCGAATGGGTCTCAGTAGAGGCCTGCAAGTCTGAAGCGGGTATCAGGGGCTGCGAAAGCGCCTCACTGAGTACCAGCAAACTGGCGACTAGCTTAGAAGTGTCATCGGCAGTTTTGGACATGTGCAGTCTGTCTATCTTTGCGTTTTTTCGGAATTTCTGTAGTCGCCTGGCTTACCGAAACCATTTCTGGATAACTGAATCAAGTACCGAAATATTTAGATGTGAAAATGAACTAATAACGAATAGTTAGAGGTTTGAATAAGGCACAAAATTGACAGTGAGGGAGGTCGTGGTCTGGGCCTATGCAAGGAATGCAGTACGAATGAAAATCTTTATGAGGTATCGCTTTCCACAAGAAATACAATTGTTAACTTTTACTGACATCGGTTTAGAGCAAGAAAAAGGATCCCCAACAGGGTACTTAGCTTAGTTGAAGACTTCGGATCTGAAACTCGAAAACGAACATTTTAGGAGTTGGCTGACCGGCACTTGCGAACTGCTTCTGCTACAGGCACCGCACGGCAAGAAAGACTGATGTAAAGGCGTCAGCTGCATGCTTTATAGCCCTGACTACCTGACGTCATGGAAGATGAGACAGCAACCGACGCAGGACCAAAGACTGATAACCAGGCCGACTGAGGGCTACCTGCAAGCAGATAACCCAAATGTAATGACGGCAACAGTGAAACACAAAGAACATCAAGGAGTTTAAAACACCCTGGAATGAAGGAAGAGCAAAGTACAGTTGTGTACCTACCATAAATGTAGATGTTCGAGTGTATTCACTGTTGCAGTCATTACAATTGGGTTATCCTGCTGGCAGGCTACCCGCAGTCGGCCTGAGTTCCAAACTCTAGGTCCGGCATCAGTTGCTGTCGCCTCCTCCCTGACGTCAGTGTGCCAGGGGTATAAAAGATGCAGCAGATGCCATTTTCTTCAGTTTTTCTTGCCCCAGATGTTAGGTGCCCCTAAAATGGTAGGCTCACTAATGCCAATAAGCATGCATAAACAAACAACTTTTCATTCATCTATAAGCAAATACACCACATAGGTTGTATAGAATAGAAAAGTACAGATAAGTCCCAGAAGGAAAAGGGGAATGATGGGAGGATAACCTGGACTGCAACAGTCTACACTCGAACATCTACACTTATGGTAGGTACACAACTGTACTATGTTCGTGGTGTTTCACTGTTGCAGTCATTACAATTGGGTTGAATCCCAAAGCTATGGTTGGGAGGCTGGTGCTAAATAGGATTAGGAGAGCCTATCAGATCCTGCAGAACTGCAGTGGCAAAGCCTGCCCTGCATTTAGAGTAGAGAGGTAAGTGATGGTGCTTTGTAAAAGTATGCACTGAACTCCCAAGTTGCAGCCTCCAAGATGTCTTTGGTTGGTGGTACTCAGAGGAAGGCTGCAGAAGCGGCTGCTGCTCTGGTGGAATGTGGCCTAATGCCCTTAGGCACTGATTTGCCATGCTGTGAATAGCAGAAATGAATGCAGTGGCCTATCCACTTTGAAATGGTCTGCTTTGAAATGGGCTTTCCTTGTGATCCTGCAGCATATGCTACTAGAAGTTGCAGTCTTTCTGAAAGCTTTGGTTCTGTCCAAGTAGAAGCGTAGCCATCTGTGAATGTCCAAAGAACGCAGAAGTCTCTCACCCTTATTCTGTGGGTTTGGGTAAAAGGTAGGCAAGTGAATTGTTTGGTTAAGGGCCACACTGGTAACTACCTTAGGCATAAATGTAGGATTTGTCCTCAGAGAAACCCTGTCAGGATGGAAAATGATAAAAGGTTCCACAGCCATGAGTGCCTGCAACTCTGAGACTCGTCTAGCGGAGGTTATTTCTAGAAGCAGAGCTGTTTTCCAGGATAATTTTTATATCAGCTGCAGAGGTTGGCTCAAACGGAGGCAGTGTAAGTTTTTCCAAGGCACAGCTGAGGTCCCATGCAGGTACTGGTGCTCTCCTTGGGGGGTCTTATGTTTTTGGCCCCTCTGAGGTACTGCCTTAGTAATGGATGAGAAAAAATAGGTGGTTCTGTATTGTAATGAGCTGAAATGGCAGGCATGAATTTTAGTTGATGAAAAGGAAAGGCCTTTATCCAGCATCTCAGTTAAGTATTGCAAAATATGAGGAATATTTGGAACAATCGTGTCAGTACCTTGTGCTTGGTTCCAAGCACAGAATCTCTTCCATTTTTCTGCTTAAGATTTTCTGGTGCTACACCTCCTGGCCTCTAAAATAATATCCATGACTGCTTTAGAAAGAGGTGCGTCTTGAATGGCTACATTATCTGCCATGCTGCCAGGTTTTAGGTCCTCAGTTGGCTGTGCAGTATCTGTGTTGTTGGGTCAATAAGTAAGGTATTTGAGGTAATGTCCAAGCTGGGCATTGAGACGAGCTCTTTAGGATTGGGTACCAGTGCTGGCAGGGCCAATCTGAGGCAATCAGTATCATTTTTGGCTTCTCTTGTCTGACCTTGAGTACCACCTTGGGAAGGAGAGGCAGAGGAGGAAAGGCATGTACTGTTAGGTTTTTCCAGCTGAAAGATAGGGCATCCACTTTCCATGTTTGCTTGTGATAAGTCCTTGTGCAGAATCTTTGTAGTTGGCAATTGTGAGGGGAGGCAAATAGGTCTATGTCCGGGCATCCCCAGTTCCTTGTTATGTTGAAGACTTGTGGATCCAATTTCCACTCGTGGGGATCCATTAGGTTTCTGCTTAGTTCGTCTTCCAGAGTATTTATCCTTCCTGGCAGGAATTGTGCTTGGAGATGTACTTGGTAAGTCAATGCTGTGTCCCACAAGTTCATGGCTAGTCTGAAGAGGGGGTAGGAATGTGTGCCCCCTTGCTTGTTTATGTACCACATGACTGTGACATTGTCCGTCTATCAGTAGTTGTCCTGGATGAAGTAGATCCTTGAAGGCTGTCAGGGCATTTTGAACTGACAGCATCTCTTGATTGATATGTAGATGCATATGACTTGCGGACCATGTGCCCTGAATATATCTTCCTGCCATATGGGCCCCCCAGGCATAATTTGATGCATCTGTTCTCAAAGTCTGCCTGGCTGTGGGTAAGGTCAATGGCGGTCCCGTGTTGTGGTGACTGGCTTTTGCCCACCATCGAAACTCCTGTTGCTGGCAGGGAAAGAGGGTAATTATTGTTTCCAGGCTGTGGCAATGTTGAGTCCAAACATTTTTTTGATACCATTGAAGTTTTCTCATACGCAGTCTTGCATAAGGAATTAGCAGAATGCAGGATGCCATGAAGCCCAAAGCCTGCAGACTTTTTCTTGCAGATAAGTGGGTCTTTGTTGCCAACATTTTGAAATAAGTAGTCCGTTGTCTGTGTTTGTCCGGTGTGAGATAAGTGATCTGGGCAGTTGCATTTAAGCTTGCACTCAGGAATATTATCTCGAGAGGGTACGAGTTTTGATTTCTTTTTGTTTACTGTGTACCCTAGGCCTGTTTGTAATGTTTTTACAAACGCCAGATGCTGTAGTAGTGTGTCCTTGTTCTTTGCTTGAATAAGGCAGTCGTCCAAGTAAGGATATATTTGAATTCCTCTTTGGCTGCCAAAAGCAATTACTGGTGCCAGGCATTTTCTGAAGATCCTGGACGCAGTAGATAAGCCAAAGGGCAGTGCAGAGAATTGGTAATGCATTGAGCCAGCTATAAATCTGAGGTATCTTTTGCATGATTGTCTGATTGGGACATGCAGGTATGCCTCTTTTAGGTCCAAAGTCACAAACCAAGCCTTCTTGCCCCAGCATGGGCAGAAGCTGCTGCAGAGTTAACATTTTGAATTTTGGAATATCCAGGAATGTGTTCAGGATAGACAGGTCCAATATTGGTCTCCAGATTTTGTCCTTTCTGGGTACCAAGAATAGCTAGTCCCTGCTCTTGCGGTGGTACTTGCTGGATGGTTCATGTCCATGAGGGATGAAACTTGTTTTTGTGCCTCTGCCCATTGATTCCGTGGCAGGTCTGGCATACCATTTAGCCTTGGCATGATGTGAAAATGGAACCTGTAGCCCTAGGATATATGTAAGACCCATTTGTCCTGGGTGATGTGCCAATTTTGTGGAAAAAGTGCTAGTTTCCCCCCCAGAGGAGCTGCCAGAAGATAAGTGCTTGATGCTGGCAGAGGAAAGTCATTGAGACTGTTTCCTGTATGGCTGTGATGTTTCTTCTCCACCTCTGGAGGTAGAAGCACCCCATTGTTTAGGCCTGTATGAGCCTTGGGGCTGTGATCTGCCTCTGGGGCGTCTGTATCTGCCTCTTTGTGGCCTGACACTGGAAAGGACCAATTCTTTGCAGGCCAGTTCCTGCTAAATCTGAGAGGCTGTACCTGTAAGAAATCCTTGACTGTTTGCATAGATTTAGCTTTGTCCTCCATTTTCTTCAACACCTCTTCTGCTTTAACACCAAACAAGGCATCATGCTGTAACGGAGCATCTAATAATTTTGCTTTAACATGATCGGGCAGATTCTGTTCTTTTAACCAAGCCAGTCTCCTAATGACAGAACCTGTAACAGCGGCCCTTGCAAGAGGCCTCTAGAGAATCAAAACCACATTGCAAAGTATGCTTTCCTACTTGTTCAGCTGCATGCAATAAATCCTGCATTTCTTTGTTTTCTGCACATTCTGAATTTGTCAACATTTTCTGTTTAAGCAGTGACATTAGATATTGCTGATATTTAAGCATATGAAATTGACAATTTAAAGCTCTTACAGCCAAGGTAGCAGAAGTATAAATCTTTTTACCCCATCTGTCCAGGGCCCTTGAATCCCTATCAGAGGGTATAGGGTTTTTTGCAGTGGAAGCCTCGACACCTTTGGGACTCTGACAGTTTCTGGGTCTGCAGCAGGGTATTTATAAAGAAATTTATGTGAATCAAGAACCCTGTAGTATCTCTGTCTGATTTAACAGGAACTGATGGCAAAGAGTTGGGAGACAGCCCGGACTCTGAAAATACAGCTACAATGGCTAAAACAGGAGGAATAGCAAGGGGCCTGTGCTGAGGTAATAAAAGAAGTCTCTGAGCCTTTTCTTGGATTCTGAGTAATCTTGGCTCTCCCAAGTGGAAATGCTCCCTCATAGTATGCAGGGTTTTCCCAAAAGAATAATCCTCAGGAGGAGAGGCTGAAGGAATAGATTCTTCAGCATCAGAATCCTCATAGGGAGGAAGATAATATTCCTGCTTAAGAGAGGAATCGGAGGAAATGGAAACCTGATCTGAAGATGCATATTCTACCTCTTGCCTTGGCCTCTTATCAGGAGAGGGATGGGAACCCCTGATCAAAGTAATTAGGTCTTCGGCCATTTTAAGCATCTGTTTTTTAGGCATGGATGCCTGTCCAGGAGAATGCTGTACTTGTTTTTGTCTTTAGAGCTGCTTTAGTCTTTGCCTTTGAAGCTGAAGTTGGTTTTACATATAACTGTGTAGGCCTGAATACACCCTCATAAGACTATGGCTGCTTAGCGGCTCCGGACCCATCTGAGGGAATAGTTTCAGAGTGCCCAATAACTTGAGTTTCCAGCAGCCTAGTCGACTCCATGTGGGAGTCAGAAGCAGCCTGTGGCTCTGAGGTAGCGGGTGTCAGGGGCTGCGAAAGCGGCTGAGAACCGGAGACAGGCTTAGCGGAAGCCTCGTCTGTTTTGGACCTCAGATGCCTGTACTTTTCTTTGCGCTTTTTATAAACGTCGGTTGCTCTGACGGCATTATATAGTTAAATCTTCTGCCAAAATAATGAAAAGCAAAATCATACCGATGCTTAACACTGCGTTGGTTAAATCTAGCACAAAACCGACAAGTAGCAACGTCGTGGTCAGGGCCAAGGCAAGGAATACAGTAAGAATGAAAATCCTTATGAGGTATTTGCTTCCCACAAGAAATACAATTAACTTTTTCTGACATCGGTCTGGAGCAAGAAAAAAGTTTCCCCAATGGGATACTTAGCTTTAATGAAGACTTTGGATCTGAAATTCGAATTTGAAAATCTCAGGAGTCAGCCGACCGGCACTTGTGAACTGCTTTTGCTTCAGGCACCGCACGGCAAGAAAGACTGAAGAAAATGGCGTAGGCTGCATCTTTTATACCCCTGGCGCACTGACGTCAGGGAGGAGGTGACAGCAACCGATGCCAGACCTAGACTTTGGAACTCAGGCCGACTGCGGGTAGCCTGCCAGCAGGATAACCCAATTGTAATGACTGCAACAGTGAAACACTATGAACATCATGTTTTGGAAGATCAAGCCCAAAACGTTTCATGCCTTTTTGGGGACCCAGAAACAACCTGGATGTCACTTGTCAATTCTCAAAATAGCAGGTCCTTAAGGGCGAGTCAGACACCAAAGTATCCTCACTGCATGTCAAGCCAGGGCGAAAGCAGCAGAAATGCATAATCAAGGGCACCCTCCTCCTCCTCATTAAAATCTTGAGACTCTGGCAAGGAGACCTCTTTCTCAGACAGCCCAACACCAGACACAGCAAGTCACTGGTCTGAAAAGCTTTGTAAAAATTTAGAGAAGCCCGAGCTCACTCCAAATGAATGGGAAGGTAGGGACAGGCTGTGTTCTTTTGAGAGACAGGCACTGATAGCAGACAGGTCAGCTTTGATAGAAGAGTGAGCCAAGCCTGAATGAAGTAATTCAAAGACTGTAGAATAGCAGGGACCTGTGTTAAGAGTGGGTCTTGACTGTTTGAGACAACAGTAAGAAAATCTTTTCTATTTAGCTGTGTAAGATTTTCCATTAGTGGATACGATATTCCAGTAGTGGGTGTTCTGGCTTCCTGTGGGACTCTGAGAATAGGATTTTAATCCCTCAAAAGCACTAGTCACCCAGTCTCAGGCTGAGCGAAATCTGGATAGAGAAGCAATCCTTTTTGAGTGATCTGTAGACGTATTTTCCTGTAATTTTCTTTAGTAAGGTGAAATAGCAGGGGGAAACCATTGTCATCTTGGCCAAAAGAGGGCCAGTAAAAAGAGCTCTGGTGGTGCCTCTTGTGCTTTTAAAAGGATTTTTGGAAGCAAAGGTAGTGGAGGTAAGGCAGAGAAGAACTTCCCTGTCCACTGGAAGAAGGCATCTTTCTTCCAGGCTGATGCACAAGGATCCCTGGTGCTGAAATGGGGGAGCGGATAGTCGGACTGGTGATGCAAAGAGGTCTACCTGAGGTGTGTGTCAGTGTTTGCCTGGAAGTCTTGTCTATTTAGGGTCCATTCATGGAGTTCCTCCAAGGATCGACTTTATGAGTGTCAGCACACTGTCCTGTGAAGGAATGTATGTGGCTGTGAGGGTAATATCCACCTGGATGGACAAGCTCCATGTCTCCTGTGCTAATCTGCACATCTGGCAAGACCTGGTGTCTCCCTGTTTATGTACCATACAACTCATGATGTGCATGTACACTAGGGAGTGGTCAGGGTTTCCACAGGTGGGAGAAGGTCTGCAGTGCTCAAAGACAAACCCTTAATTCCTTCAGAAACTGTGGTTGTCATCTGCCTTGTACCACGTGTAATTCTGGCCAACAAATCAGTGCGACACTTGAACAGGAGGAGGGGGTTTTAAGGGAAGTCTTGGGTTGAGATGTACCAGCCTCTTCCACCAAAATAGCTTTTTGAGAAGGGAGGAGAGGGATCAGGGTGTGTTCAAGGGGTGGGATTTTTGGGACCACACAGATTTCAGATACCACTTTATTTTCTTCATCTGAAGTCTGGCTTTAAGAAGCATTGGAAAGGTGGCTGCCATGAAACCCAAAAGTTCTTAAGACCTCCCTTGATGTGCAGTGCATTGTAGAAGAGACATCTAGGAAGAAATTGGACAAACTCTGAACCTTCACCCGAGGGAGGAAGGCATGCCTTTTCTGTGAATCCAGTCTGCAACCCAGGAAAACCAGGTCCTGTGTGGGAACCATGTGGAATTGTTTGTAGTTGATTGTGAAAACCAGACTTGTGAGGAGATGAAGAGTGAAATCTAGATGCTCACTCCTGGGGAGAGAGTGTAGAGCAAGAGGTTGTCCAGAGAGCAAAAATTACAAATTCCTAATGTGTCAGAACTTCATCACCAATGCTAATTACTTTGTGAACACTTCTGGTGCTTTGGAAAGACCAAAGGCAAAACACTAAAGTGCAATGAGCCAGAGAAAAAAAACAAGAGTAATTTCCTGCAAAAAGGACAAACAAGTTTGTGCAAGTAGGCATCCTTCAGCACTAAGGACACTAGCAAGACCTGGGGGAGAACGTGGGAAGAGAAGAGCTCATTTTGAAAGCTAGCACTTTCAAGAATGTATTTAGAAGAGTAGGGTCTAAGATGGGTTTCTCTTCCTTCTTTTCTTGGCATCAGAAAGATTCTGGGAGTAGCATTCTTTCCCTATAAAGTCATTTGGAACTTGTTTGATGGTGTCCGGATTCAGGAAATCCGGAAATAAAGGGAGCGAGTAGACAGCTAAGTTGGGAGAAGGATGTGCCATGGCTTTCACGAGAGGAATAACTATTCTTGGACAGGACTCTCGTCTGTGGTAACAGTTTCCCAATGAGAGAAGTAGAGTGGTACTCTTCTGGAGAGGGGTAGGGGCTGTGGGCAAGGGAGTGTGTTGCAAAGATGGTCATAATCACTTCCAATGTGAGGCCTCCTAGAAGTAGGTTCCCTATAAGGCTTGTCAGAGTACATTTTCTTGGCTTTTGAGTTCTCCTAGGGTCCTTTCTATGGGAGGATAACAATTTAGATGGGTAGTTCCCTATGCTATCTAGGAACACAGGAGTATAATCTGCCTGCAGTCTTCTATTGTCCTATCTTGGTCTTAAGAGTTTTGACAAGACTGGCAGCATGAGGACCAAATAGGGTTTTGTCCAAGGGAGGAGTCAGAGTTTTGACCTGAAATCCTCAAACAGGCTGGGTATGAAGCCATGCATATTTGTGAACAGCCCCAGTAGTTCCTGCCCTAGAAACATCTGCAGCATCCTAGCTGCAACTTAATGCTGTGTCTGGCCAGGAGTGATCTGAAAGCAGATTATGCATTTGTTGCTTTGATATTGCATTGACAGTCCACAATAACATTATTCAGGGAGTGAAGTACAGAAACTGGAGTTTTAGTAATTTGAGTTTGAGAGTTAACTGCCCTAAAAGCTAGGGTAGAAGAGGTTACATCATCTTTCCCCAGCTATTCACAGCCCTACTATCCTGTCTGTTAGAGCAATAGCACTGGGTATGATCTTAAAGGGCTTACCTTAAGCAAGAGATGCTGCAGCAGAATCTGCCATAGGATTTCTCTACAAGTATTTTAGGTAATCAAGTACCTTATAAAACCTACGTGGTCTTTTAGGGGTTGGTGGTTTAAGAGTCAGATGCTGAAGATGTAGACTGGAAAGCCTCAAGCACAAAGGGACTGGGGAAAAGGTAGGAGTGGCCATTTCCAAGATGTGGTAGTACCTCTTCTGTATGTCAGAAATCTGAGTGGATAGCCATTCAAAATATTTGATGACTGTCTGGATAGTTTCTCAAAAGGGAGCTTCCTCAATAAGGGAATCCAAGAGATTTGTCCAGGAAGTGCAATCGAGCAGGTTAGTCTAAAGAGTGAACTGAATCATACCTCTGTTCTTCAGAAGATGCCACAGTGGGTTTTTAAGGTGTAGTCTGTGGCTGTCGAGACCAAAAGGAGGTAAGTTTCACAGCCATTATGGCTTTAAACAAACCTTGGGAGAAGTCTATCCACTCCTTTTCCCTGGCTACTAATGGAAAGGCTACGTATCTAGTCTTTCTTTTTTTTTTTCTTTTTGGCTTGATGTCCAACCTGTATGAGATGTGGAGGCTCAGAGCCCTGCCTTACACTTCTTAATATACCTGGGATATCTTCCCAAACTAATATTTGATGGACGCCATGAAGGCCCCCCGAAATAAGCTGTGGTTCAGTCAATGTAGCCAGTCTGCAAGCCATATCGGCACCAGACAGGGGGAAACAGAGATAACCTGATGCATTAGAGGCTCTGAAACTTCAGTGGGTATGGTGGAGTCCAAAACATTAGACTTAACTGTTCTGGGCCTCAAGCTTCCTCGCAGGTGAAGAGGGATGTCTGGGGATGTAGATTCTGCCACCTTGGACTAGGTTAGTAGTTTAAGACGCTTAGCTTTCAGAAAGGTGTTGAGAGGAAAGCCTCAATCTACGTTTTGTAAGTGAATGACTGACAAATGAGCAGGACTTATGCTCTGGGCCTAGACAAAAAAGGCACTTAACGTGCAAGTCCTTGCACAGATTCTGCCTACAGTACTCGCACTTACATATCCTAGCTGATATCTAACAGAGTTGAACAAAAACAAAGTAAGCAAAAAATGCAAAGGATGGTTTCCCAATGGGGCACTTACCCGAGAAAACAAGAGTGAGGCAACATCATCAATGACCAAACTGTGATCAATCTGATGGATGCATGATCTGCATTAGGTCTGGCGGCTAGTGTGTGGCACACATGCTCGCATACCTTTTCTATTTACCCATACACTTATGATCAGAGGTAGTGTGTCAGATGCATGTCCTCAGAAGGTAAAGCTTTGGTACCCCGGGCCAGATGTCAGCAGTGACCACCCATACGTCAGGAATAATGCAACAGTGATTTCAGTCAGGACATCACACATTGTGTGGAAGAAAGGAAATTTGCAAACTAATAGTTCAAATTACAACAGATAGAAAATGCAATTAATGAAGTTCCATTTCAGATCATAATACTGATGGTTTCAAATTATGAATGGGAGCTTACTGGCACAAGAAAGAGAAGCATTACAACAGTCATGAAACGAGCATTACAAAATGAAGATTTTAAGGAGATTAGTTGTAGGTGACTTTGAAAAGTCAACTACTGAAGTAGTGTGGAAAAAGTTAAATTCATGGCAGTGTTATACAAATATGGAAGGAAAAGAATAGTTGTGTAAAATCTTACCATAACCATAGATGCCCTTTTCTTCCATGTTGCAGTATTCATACTGTGGGATTTCCCACCGCAGGTGACCAGATAGACTCCTATATCCTGGCTACTGTAGGCAGGTGTATGGGACGTCAGCTTCAACAGTTCCTCCAGAAGAGGCAGTTACTGCAGCCACGGAGAGCACTTCCGCGGAGTCAATCCAGACACCAGCCACAACAGACGTCAAGGGGGAACAGAGACCTCTCCTGCTCTAAGCCCAGGCCTCTGTTTCTAAGAATACCCCTAAGCCCACACCAACAAAGAAAAAAACAAAACAAAACACTTGAGCCCTACACCTCAAGGAACTCCAGATTGGCAGTCATTTATTAATTCCTTAATGCAGGCCTTTATGGCCTTAAGGCCCACAGGACCTGCAGTTACCAACATTCCTATGCTGAGCCCCAGGCCAGCCTCTGCTTCCTCCCTACCTTTACCCACTACTCCGAGAAAAATCACAACAGCCCCTACTCTTCTGAAGAATCAGTTTCCTATGTCTCAAATTGCTTCACCTGTGGATTACTCTCCAGAGGAAGACTCTATTGAAGGAGATTCCCCACCAGAGGATATTAACTTTGGGGAAACTATTTCAAAGATGAAAGAATACTTCAAGTGGGATACCACCTTAACGTCAGATACCCAGAAAAGATCATTTGTACTTCTGCAAATTGAGTGTCCCTCTCCTTCAGCTATTCCTCCTATGCTTCCAGCTTTCCTGGATGCCTTTAACTTAGTCTCCAAGAACTCAATCTCCTGCCCCTAAAAGGCCGGACAGGTTTTACAAAGTGCTGGATGACCAGAAATGTCTGGTGAAACCTCCTCTGGCTGACCCAACAGTAACTGCTGTGCCCCCACAGACAGTCTAGGTCACCTGAGGCAGGAAATCCCACAGTATGAATACCGCAACACAAGAGCAGAAGGACATCATTTACTAACCTGCACAAAGCACTAGTATTACATTTATGTGGAGAACAATGAAGAGATGAAGACAGGGATGCTAAACAGGTACTCGAGAAACTATAAATAAAGGGATTATTAAATAGCCTTTGCCAACTATTTTTGTAGTGAGAGACCAATTAAAACTTTAAAGCTTATTTAGATGTGCCGTCTCAGTGACAGAGGTAGGTTATTCCACAATTTAGAAATATATGCAAAATACAATGATTACCCAAAGAAGCTACAAGCTTTACTGCTGGAGTCTAAATACCACATTTTTATGCAATTCTCGTGGTGGCCTGCATTACTTGTGGTTGCTGGAGGATCTTATGACAGATTTAGTTGAGGATCTTAGGGGTTTATTTAGTTGAGTAAGGCTGAAGTGGTAGGAGAAATTGACTGAACTGAACTCAGTGAGATATAATGATAGCCAGTCTTGCAACTTACCCAACAAAACCTATTTTATTTAGCACTATTCAATTTTTGAAAGCTGAGAGGCCTGTAGGTTGATGAAAAATACAAGAGGGCTTCAAAGTGACTGCAACTGGTTATGCAGGCATTAGCAGTTAGCTAGGATTTGGCTTTATAAGGAGGCTTACCTCCTTACCACGTCTAAAAATCTATTCCTTCCATGTCCAAAATGCCAAATTTAAAACCAGTACATTTTAAAGTATGCTTGTATAAGGCACTGTTGGTGTTTTGGTTTTTAATATATTTGTACTCAAATACATATAACTGGAAACTAATCTTGAATACAAGAAGCTATACTTGCAGTTCAACATAATGCAACCACTAATCTGGGCATTAATGAACATACCTTAATAGTATTTATTTTAAAATTGAGGACAACCAAGTTATAAGCTTTTTAGTTAAGATATTTCCAATTACATTTTTTTTAAACTATCACCTCAAGACATTTCTATACATCATGCTTTTGCATATTTAAATTTTTACATCACATTTTAATGTTTGTGTTTTACAGTTTTATCTGTGTTAATATAACTATAAATCAAGCACTTAAAATACTTAGTTCAAATGCATTCAGTGAATTGTGTGTAGAAAGTACAGTTGTGTACACTTACCACAAATGTAGATGTTAAGAGTGTATTCACTGTTGCAGTCATCACATTTGGGTTATCTGCTTGCAGGTAGCCCTATGAAGGTCTGAATACTGGAGTCTTGGGATTTCTGCGTCGGATGGTGTCGCTTCTTCATGCAAACGCTATAACATCAGTTTTTCTTGCTCCAGATGTCAGGTGCCCCCACAATAGGAAGCAATTACATGGTATGGAACACCCCCAGCAAAAAGCAAATACACATGATATAAAGTGTGCCAAACAAAAGACAGATAACAGTAAAGAGAAATCAGGGGGCTGGAAGGAGGGTAACCAGGACTGCAACAGTGAATACACTCGAACATCTACATTTATGGTAAGTGTACAAGACTGTACTATGTTCTTCGTGTTTCACTGTGGCAGTCATCACATTTGGGTTAATTCCCAAAGCTAAGGAAGGGTGGAGGCAGTTAAGGAGCATTAGAGCTAGCAATGAGGCCCTGTAAGACTGCTGTGGCAAATCTAGCTCTGGCTTTAGAAAAGATAGGCTAGTGGTAATGCTTGGTGAAAGTATGTACAGAGCTCCAGGTTTCAGCTTCCAGGATGTCCCTGGTAGGGACTCCTCTGAGAAAAGCAGTAGAGATAGATGCAGCCCTGGTGGAATGTGTTCTTATCCCATGGGGTAGGTTTTCCATGGTGCTTGTAGCAGAAATGGATTGCTTAGAAATGGCCTTCCCCTCTGCCCCTGCAGGAAAGCTGACTAGCAGCTGGTCAGATGTTCTGACAGGCTTAGTCCTGTCCAGACAAGATCTAAGCTGTCTGTGCACATCCAGGGAATGCAATATCCTTTCCCCTTTATTCTGGGGATTAGGGAAAAAAGTAGGCAAATGAATGGACTGGTTCAGAGCCACACTAGATATCACCTTGGGCATAAATGATGGATTAGTCCTGAGGGAAACCCTGTCCGCATGGAAGATAATGAAAGGTTCCACTTCCATAACGGCCTGCAGTTCAGACACTCTTCTTGCAGAAGTGATGGAGAGAAGTAAAGCTGTTTTCCAAGAAAGAAATTTCAACTCTGCTGTAGCAGCTGGTTTAAAGGGGGGAAGAGTAAGTTTCTCCAACACAAAGTTTAGGTCCCAGCCGGGAGTGGGAGCTCTCCTGGGGGGGGGGGGGTCTTTAAAGTTTGGCCCCTCAAGGAATTGTTTTAGCAGTGGATGACAGAAGAGGGGTGGCTCAGTATTATAATGTGCTGATATGGCAGAGGCATGAATCTTAACTGACGAGAAAGACTGGTCCTTGTGGAGCATTTCTGTTAAATCTAGAATATGAGGTAAGCTGGGCACCACTGTGCCCATCACTTGATACTGGCTCCAGGAACAGTATCTTTTCCACTTTTCTGAATAGGATTTTCTAGTACTAGGCTTCCTTGCCTCAAGAATGAAATCCAGAACCTGCTTACTGAGGGTTGCTAGAGGTGAGCTCAAGGGATTAAGCCAGGCTGCAAGCTTCAGACTGAAGCTGAGGGTGCAGAATCCGGCCCGCCTGCTGGGATAGCAAGTGAGGAGTCTGAGGCAGGTGTCATGATTGTAGCCATGTCAGACTGCGCAAAAGGGGGTACACCAGTGCTGGCATGGCCAGCCAGTGCAATCAGAATTGTCCTTGGCTTGTCCTGTTTGATCTTTAGCAGGACCTTTGAGAGGAGAGGCATAAACTGAGAGACCTTCCCAGGTAAAGGACAGGGCATCCACTTTCCAAGCTTGACAGTGGGGAGTTCTGGTGCAGAACTTTTTCAATTGGTGGTTCTGAAGGGAGGCAAACAGGTCTACTTCTGGAGTCAACAATTTGTTCCTCAAGAGCTTGAATATTTTGGATTCCAGTTTCCATGTGCGGGGGTCCAAGAGATTTCTGCTTTAGTCGTCTGCCATTGAATTTAGTTTGCCTGGCAGGAATTGAGCTTGTAGGTTCACTTGGTTGTTCAAGGCTGGTGTCCAACAGAGTCATGGCTAGTCTGCAGAGTGGGTAGGAATGGGAAGCCCCCTGCTTATGTACCACATAACTGCGGTGTCGTCTGTCTTAACCAAAAGTTGTCCTGTAAGAATAAGGTCTTTGAAGGCTGTCAGACCATTCTGTACAGCTAACATTTCTTTTTGATTTATATGCAGGTGCATCTGTATTGGGTTCAATTTGCCCTGAATGCACTGCCCTGCCATGTGAGCCCCCCATGCATAGTCTGATGCATCTGTTAGGGTTTGGGCGGCAAGGGGTAGAGTGAGAGGGAGTCCCTTGTTGTGGTTGCAGGCCTCTGCCCTCCGAAGGAACTCTGCCCATAGACAAGGGATGATAGGAATCATTGTTTTCAGGTCCTGAGAATGCCGACACCATAGAGTTTTTAGATACCATTGTAGTTTCCTTTTATGCAGTTTTGCATATGGAATTAACAGAATGCAAGAGGTCATGAACCCCAGGGCCGGCAGGATTTTCCTTGCAGATAGCTGGGTTTTTGTGGCCAATAGGTTGAAGAAGGTTGTCAAATAAACTTGTTTCTCTTGAGTGAGGAATGCCATCTGGGAAGTTGTGTTCAAGCTTGCTCTCAGGAACACAACCTGTTGGCAGGTACTAGTTGTAATTTCTTCTTGTTGATTGTGTACACCAGCGAAGTTAGAAGTCTCTTTACAAATTCCAGGTACTGTAATTGCCTGATTCAGGCAGAGTCAAGACTTACTATCATCCAAATATGGTTAAATCTGAATATTTCTCTGCCTGCAAAATGCAATGGATGGAGCTAGGCACTTTGTGAATATCCTGGGTGCAGTAGATAAGCATAAGGAAAGTGCAGAGAACTGATAGTGCATGCAGCCTGCCCTGAAGCGTAGGTATTTCCTGCAAGATTCCCTTATTGGGATGTGCAGATAAGTTTCTTTTAAGTCTAGGGTTGCAAGCCAGACATCCTTGGCTAGCAAAGGAAGAAGCTGTTGAGTTCGCATTTTGAATTTTGGAACCACCAGAAAGGTGTTCAGGACAGACAGGTTCAGGATAGGACGCCAGGAGTTTTCTTTTCTGGGAACTAGGAACAGTCTTGAATAGAAACTTTATCCCCTTTGTTCTGCTGGGACAGACTGAATAGCCCTGATGCGGAGGAGAGAGAACTTGTTTTTGGGCCTCCACCCACTGATTTGGTGGGAGGTCTGGCCATCCAATTGGGAATGGGAGAAAGTGGAAGTGCACTCTCTATCCTAGGGAAACTATGTTTAAAACCCATTTGTCTTGGGTAATGAATTCCTAGTTTTTTTGCATGCAGGGCGAGCTTTCCTCCTAAAGGTGAAAGTAGTGGAGCAAGGCTTGGAGGAGTTAAGGATAAGTCATTGTGCAATTTTTCCATAAGGGGGTGGCTTACTACTCCCTGCTTTGGACATGGGAGCCCCCCACTGCTTAGATCTGTGTATAGCCCGAGACTGAAATTTTGGTGGTCTGCTGCTCCTGGGTTTGGACTGAAGGCCTGGAAGGGACTGGAAAGGACCAGTTCTTTGAAGGCCAGTGTCTACTGAATCTAGGTGGGTGCACTTGTAAGAAATATTTAACAGTTTGCAAGGATTTGGCTTTTTCCTCCATTCTTTTGAGGACTTCTGCCGCTTTGTTGCCAAAAAGGCGGTCTTGGTTTATGGGTGCATCCAGTAATTTAGCTTTAACATGATCTGGCAAGTTTTGTTCCTTAAGCCAAACATGCCTTCTCAGTAAAGACCCAGTGACAGCAGCCCTGCAAGATGCTTCTAAAGCATCAAAACCACATTGCAAAGTATGTTTACTAACTTGGTCAGCAGAATGCATTAACTCTTGTAAATCTGTGTGTTCAGCAGAGTCAGGAATCATTTTCTGCTTAAGTAGTCCCACAATATGTTGCTGATACTTTAAAATATGAAACTGACAATTTAAAGCCCTAGTGACCAGAGTAGCAGTGGTATATACCTTCTTACCCCATCCGTCTAAAGCCCTAGAATCCCTGACAGAAGCGGTAGGATTCTTGGCAGTAGTAGCCTTAATGCTTTTAGGTCCTTGGGAAATGGTCTCTGGATCAACAGTAGGATTCTTGAAGAGGAATTTGAGAGAGTCAGGTACTCTATAGTACCGGTAAGGTTTCCTGGTAGCTGGAGGCAAAGTGTCTGAGGTAAGGCTTGGTTCCAGGAAAATAATAGACAACCTCCAGAACAGGAGGGACAGCTAGAGGTCTGTGCTGAGGCAGGTTTAAGAATTCCCCAAGTCTCTTTTTGGACTGCGAATAGTCCTGCCTTTCCCACCAGAAATGTTCCCTAAGGGTATGCAAGGTTTCACCAAAATAAAAATCCTCTGAAGGGGAAGCAGAGGGAATGGAATCCTCTGCATCAGAATCCTAAAGTAGATAAGGGTAAATCCTGGTAGTCACAAGAAATAGAAATATCAGATTCCTGATCAGAAGAATCAGAAGGAAAATCAGTTCTAGGTCTCAGAGGGAAAAGGCTGGCTTCCCCTAATTAAGGTAATAAGGTCTTCAGCCATTCTAATCATTTGTTTTTGAGGCATGTGGGACTGAAAATGCGCTTTGGTCGGTTTCCTAGGCTTAGTGTGAGCTTTAGGCCTGAGGAATTCGGTATATTTTTAGCTTGAAATGAAGTCTGTTTAATATGAAAATCCGTAGGCCTAATACACTCTCAGTAGCCGGTGCCCACACAGCGGCTCTGGACCCATCCAAGGTAGAGGCATCCGCAGGTTCCATAGTCAAAGAAACATTGCGCGGCATACCGGACTCTGAATGTGTCTCAGCAGAGGCCTGCGAATCTGTACAAGCGGGTATCAGGGGCTGCGAAAGCGCCTCACTGAGAACCGGCAGACTGGCGACTAGCTTAACGGAAGCACTGTCGGCAGTTTTGGACCTATGCGGTCTGTCTCTGTCTTTATCCTTACGTTTTTCGGAAGATCAGTAGTCGGACGGCTTAAAGCCATTTCGGAGTACGGAGATCGAGAATGAAAGAATTTACCTACAAAAATAGCCCAACGAATAGTTTCAGCATTGAACAAGGCACAAAACAGACAGCGAGGGACGTCATGGTCTGGGCCTAAACAGGTGATGCAGTAAGAACGAAAATTTCTGATGTATTTGCTTTCCGCAGGCAAGACAATTATTAATTTTTTCTGACATCGGTTAGAGCAAGAAAAATGGATCCCCAACAGGGTACATGTCTTTTTGAAGACTTCAGGTCTGAAACTCGAAAACGAAAATTTCAGGAGTCTGCCGACTGGCACTTGCAAACTGCCTCTGCGTCGGGCACTGCACAGCAAGAAAGACTGATGTAATGGCGTTGGCTGCATGTTCTATACCTTTGACGACCTGATGTCATGGAAGAGGCGACAGTATCTGACACAATTCCCAAGACTCTGGTATTCAGGCTGGCTGAGGGCTACCTGCAGGCAGATAATTCAAATGTGATGACTGCAACAGTGAAACACGAACATCTTCTGTGACTGATTTAACAGTAAATATTCAAATATGATTTAGTTAATTGGTATGACTATAAATAGTAGCTGTTTTCAGGGGTTGTGTTATGTTCTGAAGTCCAACTGCTTGGATGAAAACGTCTTACTTCTAATCTGGGTGTTTTTTATTTGTTTTCCTGTCTCGTTCAATAAAAGTTTTATGGCGTTTAACAGGGCTGGTGTGTTTATGTAAGCACTTTGTGTTTTTGGATTCTTGTGGATCACCTATTTCAATGTGCAGTAGAGTTGCATTTAGTAATCTGTGCAAAGCACTAGTTTTACATTTTTGTGGAGAACACTGAAGAGGTGAAGACAAGGATGCTAAACAGGTACTTCAGAAATTATAAAGGGATTATTACATAGCTTTTGCCAACTATTTTTATGGCATGACATATGCTATTTTTTTATTTTACAGATTAATGTTAAACTACAAGATGGTGACTGTAAACATGTTCAGTTATGTCACTTTGAGAGTTTAAAGAAAGCAGCGTTCAGTGTGCAACAGCAATAGAGTCGTATTGCATTCTGGACAGCCATGACAAGTTGGGGAAAGCAGGTTACTGTTGATACATTACAGTAAATGAAAATAAAAAAAATTACCTCATTGAATACATTACCAGACATGCATCAAGTACTAAACCTAAAGCCAAACATTAAAACCAGCTCTAAATTCTACACCAGACCTTGACAAACTGAAGTTCTCGAGTTATGCATTCCACCAAACAGCCTTTGCATTAATGTGGACTTTAGCTGATGAAACAGCTTAAGAAAAACCACTTAATTTCTCTCACCATGGTCTCATACCTGTTTCACTGGGTTTTGTGCCTGATCCACCGCTACTTCCCTTACCCCAGCTAGCAAGTCTGCCACCTGGGGCCAAAAGCTGATTACTGCAGTCGAGTGTTCCTGGCTGTTGAGAGAAATGTGAAACAGAAAAATGAATGGTATGCTCTTATCACAATAGAACTACATGATTTGTGTCTATCTTCAATTATCAGGACATGGAGAACATGTTTGAGTTAGCTGAACACTTAAAACATTCCAAGGACTCAGTGCCTCCCATTTACCTGCAAAGCACTGTGCTCCTTATCCATTACCCACATATAGTGTGCTGCTCAAAAGCAATGCACCAACACAAAACCGGAGTACAGAAATACAGTCTACATTTCCGTCTACCTGTTGCTAGTAGAAGGATGGTGGATAAACGGTAATCATCCAAAGGTGCATTTTTAAAGTATGTCTTGAAATGTGGCAGCTGATCTAGTGAAGTGTGCTGAAGACACAGAAAATAAGGCCTTGTTATATTGTGTGTAAAAAAATAAAAGCTCAACGCTAAATGAAGACTGATCTTACAGTCCAACTTGTTAATGGCACAGGAAATGGTTGAACATGTTCGCTTAATTACCTGACAAGTTCTCCATGCATTTCAGAAGAATAAAAATATCCCCCCTTACTGCAGGTTATAAATAAGAAAGGTAAGCAGACAGACTCACATTCAACTCTGATTACTTTGGGCACAAAAATGGGGATGGTTCACAACACTAATTTAAAACAAAGCGGCACAAGTCTTGAATTTCTGAAATTCTCCTTGCTTAGATTAAGGCAACTAGAGCTTTCCAAAACACACATTTTAAGTTGGCTGCAGAAGCAGGCTTGGACAAAACAATTCTTAAATGCACTAGGATGCATGTGTGCTTTCTCTTTAGTAGCTTCCACCTCTGTAATTAGAATGTATATGTATAAATATTACTGTTTGTGAATAAATGTAAATAGAAATGTAACTACTCTGTGTGACTGGAACTTCGTACAATGCCATGTAAAGCAAATGGAGCTTTTCTCCCTGGCCCTCCGCTGAAAATGGGGTATTACCCAGTCACTTTCCCAGTAAACAGACAAAATTTCACAAACATGAAAAGGATCCTTTACTACTACATGTTCCACATCAAGCTTCCATTAAACAGCTCACAAACTTTTGAGGAGCCAGATGAACGGCGAGTCCCTGACAAATCAGAAAATAAGAAGCACCTTAACATAATAAAAATTATTTGTACTTTGCTGACCGGGGTTAATTCCACTAGGCTAATTACTTCTCTTCAAGGAAGAACAGAGATGACATTTATACTGATCAGGGGAACTCTACCAGGATCCCGGGCAACTTCCCCTACTGTTTGGAGAAAAGGAAAAGAAATACTCTTTGGAGCTGCTAGGTGGTGCCAGAGAAGACTGCAGCAGACACGGGCGAAACAGGAGAAAACTTATTGAAGAAAAGAGAGAAACTGTTGAGAGTTGTAAAATGGAGGCATGGAAACCAGCACTAGTACATTTGATGACTCGGTCACAGCCAAAGAAAGGAAAGAAAGTTTGATGGAGTGACAGTGCATTACAGGAGGAAGATGTTAGAAACTGAACAGGTGGAGTAGCCCAGTTTTAAAGTTTTTTTTTTTTTTTTTTTTTTTTAATTATTTTGCTACAAGAAAAGTTATGCAGCAAGGAAGAATGGAATTGGGGGGGGGGGGGCAGTTTCTCAACACTACAGTGAAGACATCCAGTGGTAAGAATAAAAAGTAAAAATAATGGCACTGGGATTAGGTATGAAATTATGGACAGTGTTTTTCCACTAGGGTTTCACAAATGGCATAAAAGCATTAATTTATTGAGACGGATCTTTTTTTAACACCTGAAAGTTTTAACTTACTGGAAAAATTTGGCAAACAAAAAATACAGTAGCACTATGGAAAAACTATTTCACACTTTTAGACTACAATTTATTTTCTTTCAGTATGTAGTAAAGAATATGAAGTAAAAAAAATGAGATGGGAAGCGTGGGTAACCCATGGATGTTAAGGACAAAAAAAATCTACACAAGAAAAAGCTAGGTATCAGGGTCAAAGTAAAGCATGTTATTTCTGTGGGGATAAAATCATTTAGTACAAGACTAACAAAAGGAAGGTGTGGACAATGTGGAAAGAGGAGACAAGAAACTAAGCTTGTTTGTACAAAATTTAAAGAATTTTACAGTTTCTGGTTTAATTGCCCCATATTAGGAAAGGAAAGCAGATGAAGAAAGCTCAGAAGAAAAACAGCAGAAAGTACAACTACAGAAGGTGGTATGGGGGGAAGAAGGAGATGCATAAATATTAAACAATAAAGATGTAGTTAGAGAACAAATCTACATTTTTATAAAGCAGAGAGATACAAGGGACAAAACAGGAAAAGAAGAGTGAAAACACTACTGGGAGACTTGGAAAGAAAAGATGATCTAGCAGTAATACAAAGGACAAAGATTTTATAAGAATTTTATCATTAAATGAAAATAGCATTAGAAACAAGAGGTTTGGAATGGTGTAAAAAAATGGATGTTATTATGCTTACTATATACCAGATGGCAAAGAAGGGGGAAAAAACACAGGAAATATTTGGGGTGGGCAAACGGGTTGGTTGTTAGGAAATAACATGTTCTGGAATAGGAATTCTTATAAAAAAAGAATTCTAGATTTAATAATAGTACTTGGTAGGTAGTAATGACAATGAGACAAATGTACAAGATTAATAATGATCTGTGTATACTAATATGACTGAACAGTTACATGAAGAAATGAAAAAAGCTAATAAATACATCAATAATAATGGCAGGAGATGTTAATTGTAACCAGACGATAAAGGGGGAAAAAGTACAGTTGTGTACACTTAACATAAATGCAGATGTTCGATTGTATTCACTGTTGCAGTCATTACATTTGGGTTTATCTGCTTGCAGTAGCCCTCAGTCGGCCTGATTAAAAAAGTCTTGGGCCTGGCATCGGTTGCTGTCTCTTCAGTGACGTCAGGTCATAGGTATAAAAACATGCAGCTGATGCCATTACATTTCTTGCCCCAGATGTCAGGTGCCCTCCTATGGGAAGCAATTAAATGTATATAAATACAAGGTTATACCTCCAACAAAAAAGCAATTACACCAAAAAGCTTTTAAGCATAGTAAAAGAGAGTAGAGGTATAGCCAAAAGACGACAGGGGCTGGAGGGAGGGTAACCAGGACTGAAACAGTGAAAACACTAACATCTACATTTATGTTAAGTGCACACAACTGTACTATTTTCTTCGTGTTTCACTGTTACAGTCATCACATTTGGATAGATTCCCAAAGCTAAGGATGGGAGGAGGAAATGAGCTAGCATTAGGACCAGCTATAAGGCCCTGCAAGACTGCAGTGACAAAGTCAGCTCTGGATTTAGAGAAAATTGGCAGATGGTAATGCTTGGTGAAAGTACGTACAGAACTCCAGGTAGCAGCTTCTAGGATGTACCTGGTAGGGACACCTCTGAAAAAGGCTGTAGAGGTAGATGCAGCCCTGATTGAGTGGGGTCTGATCCCCTGTGGGATAGGTTTTCCATGGTGCTTGTAGCAGAAATGAATGCAATGGCCTATCCATTTGGAAATGGTTTGCTTTGAAATAGCTTTCCCCTCTGCCCCAGCAGCAAATGCCACCAGCAGTTGTTTAGATTTCCTTTGAGGTTTAGTCCTGTCCAAGTAGAATCTAAGTGGTCTGTGCACATCTAAGGAGTGCAGTATCCGTTCCCCTTTGTTCTGTGGATTAGGAAAAAAAAAGTTAGAAATGAATGGGCTGATTAAGGGTCACAGTGGATACCACCTTGGGCATGGAGGGATTGGTTCTGAGGGACACCTTGTCCGCATGAAAGACTATGAAAGGCTCCACTGCCATAAGGGCCTGTAATTCAGACACCCTTCTTGCTGACATGATTTCTAAAAGGAAAGCAGTATTCCAAGAAAGGAAATTTAAGTCTGCAGTAGCAGCTGGCTCGAAAGGAGGAAGAGTTGAGATTTTTCAATACAAAGTTAAGGTCCCAGGCTGGAGTTGGAGCTCTCCTTGGTGGTCGTAAATTTTTGGCCCCTTTGAGGAAAGTACAGTTTTGTACCTACCATAAATGTAGATGTTAGAGTGCTAATACAGCTGCAGTCATAACAGATGGGTTTTCCTGTCGTCAGGCGGGTCCTCGGTAGGCCGAATTCCAAAGTCTAGGTCCGGCGTCAGTTGTCGTCGCTTCTTCCCTGACGTCAGTGTGACAGGGGTATAAAAGAACCAGCCGACGCCATTTTCTTCAGTTTTTCTTGCCCCAGATGTCAGGTGCCCCCAGAAGGAAGGCAATACATAAATTTATGTAATAATGCAATGCAATATAATCCAAAAACAGTAGTTGCTAGCAAATGCACCATAAAAGAATACCCCAATCAGGTTGTATGAGGAGGTGTTAGCCATTAGGCCTGTCCCAAGAGGGGAAGGGAGGGAGGGAAACCTGGACTGCAGCTGTATTAGCACTCGAACATCTACATTTCTGGTAGGTACAAAACTGTACTATGTTCATCGTGCATACAGCTGCAGTCATAACAGATGGGTAGAATCCCAAAGCTAAAAAAGGGTGGTAGGCACTAGGTGGAACCAGGATGCCCTGCAAGACTGCAGTGGCAAAGCCTGCTCTAGATTTGGAGTATAATGGTAGGTGATAGTGCTTGGAGAAGGTATGTACAGAACTCCAAGTGGCTGCTTCCAAAATATCTTTGGTAGGAACCCCACTGTGGAAAGTTGCAGAGGTAGCTGTGGCCCATGTGGAGTGAGATCTGATGCCTGCAGGTACAGTTTTACCATGAAAAGAGTAACAAAAACGTATGCAGTGGGCTACCCATTTTGAAATTGTCTGTTTGGAAATAGGCTTCCCTTGAGCTCCTGTAGCATAGGACACAAAGAGTTGCTCTGATTTTCTGAAAGGCTTTGTTCTGTCCAAATAATAACGCAGCTGTCTGTGAATGTCCAAGGAATGTAGTAGTCTCTCCCCTTTGTTTTGAGGATTAGGGTAAAAGGTAGGTAAGTGGATAGCCTGATTCAAGGCTACCCTGGATACTACCTTTGGCATAAAGGACGGATCGGTTCGTAAGGAAACTCTGTCCTGATGGAAAATGATGAAAGGCTGCACAGCCATGAGGGCTTGTAGTTCCGAAACCCTGCGAGCTGAGGTGATAGCAAGAAGGAAGGCTGTTTTCCAGGACAAATATTGCAGTTCTGTTAACGCAGCTGGCTCAAAAGGAGGCAGGGTCAGTTTTTCTAGAATTAAATTGAGGCCCCAAGCAGGTACTGGTTGTTTCCTTGGGGGTTTTATATTCTTAGCCCCTATGAGGAACTGTCTTAAGAGGGGGTGAGAGAATAAAGGAGGATCAGTGTTGTATTCTGCAGAAATGGCTGAGGCATGGATTTTGATGGAGGAGAATGAAAGTCCACTGCTTAGCATCTCAGCTAGGTATTATAATATGAGGTAAATTCAGTATTCCAGGGTTCTGACCCTTTTTCTCATTCCAGGCACAAAACACTTTCCATTTTGCGGAGTAGGCTTTTCTAGTAGAAGGCCTTCTGGCCTCCAAAATGACATCCTGCTCCTCCTTGGAGAGTAGGGTCTGTTGTGAATTTAAGGAATTTTCCATGCGGCTAGATTGAGTGTTTTCAGCTGACTGTGAAGGGTTTTGAAGTTGTGCTGAGTCAGTAGAAGAGGCATTAGAGGCAGGATCCATGGTGGGGAATGCATCAGGCATCTCAGGAGTGGGTACCAGTGTTGTCTTGGCCAGTCTGGAGCAATGAGAATCATCTTTGGTCTGTCTGCTCTGGTTTTTAATAGAACTTTGGGCAGCACAAGAAGAGGTGGAAAGGCATAAACTGTCATTGTTGTCCAACTGAAAGAGTGTGCATCCACTTTCCAGGCCTGTGGGTGAAAGGTCCTTGAGCAGAATTTTGCCAACTGGTGATTTCTGTGGGAGGCAAAGAGATCTATGTCTGGCCTTCCCCATGCTTGAATTATCTTTGTAAACACTTGAGGATGCAACTTCCATTTGTGTGGATCCATCATATTTCTGCTTAGGTTGTCTGCCAGCGTGTTTTCTTTGCCTGGCAGGTACTGTGCTTGAAGTTCGATTTGTAATTCCAGAGCCATGTTCCAAAGAGACATGGCTAGCCTGCATAGGGGGTATGAATGGGTTCCTCCTAGTTTATGTACCACATTACTGTGGTGTTGTCTGTCCTTATCAGTAGCTGGCCTGGATGCAGTAAGTCTTTGAAAGCTATAATAGCATTTATTACTGCTAGCATTTCCTTTTGATTGATGTGTAGGTGCTTTTCTTTTTGGGACCATTTGCCCTGAATGCACCGATCTGTCATGTGCACCCCCCAGGCGTAGTCCGAGGCGTCGGTTGTGATGACTTGATTTGCTTGAGGCTTACAGAATGGGAGACCTGTGTTTCTTTGGCATGCTTGAGCCCACCACAGAAATTCCTATTGAAGACATGGAATCAGTGGTATTAGTTTCCAAACTGTTGCTGTGTTGAGACCATAGGTTTTTTTAGGTACCATTGAAGTTTTCTCATATGCAGCTTTGCACATGGGATTAGTAGGATGCAAGATGCCATGAATCCCAGAGCCTGCAGGATTTTCCTTGCAGTCATCCTGGAGAAAGCTGCCAGTTTTCCGAAGTATTGAGTTAGTTGCCCTTGTTTCTCTGGCGTGAGGTAGGCCATCTGGGTGTTTGTATCCAAGCTGGCACCCAGGAAAATTATTGTTTGAGAGGGTATTAGCCTTGATTTCTTTTTGTTGACTGTGTATCCCAGAGAATTCAACAACATTATTAGAAACGCCAGATGTTTCAGAAGTATGTGCTTGCTGTCCGCTTGGATCAGGCAGTCGTCCAGATATGGGTATATTTGTATCCCTTGAAGTCTGCAGTAGGCAATTACTGATGCCAGGCATTTCGTGAACACTCTGGGCGCAGTAGATAAGCCAAAGGGCAATGCAGAGAATTGATAATGGGTTGAACCTGCAAGAAATCTGAGGTATCTTCTGCAATCTTGTCTGATTGGGACATGCAGGTATGCCTCCTTGAGGTCCAGTGTTACCAGCCAAGACTCCTTGCCCAGCATGGGAAGAAGCTGCTGTAATGTGAGCATCTTGAATTTTGGCACGAGTAAAAATGTGTTTAGGGTGGATAGGTCCAAAATAGGTCTCCAATCTTTTCCCTTCCTTGGTACCAGGAATAGTCTTGAATAAAAACCTTGACCCTGTTCTTGTGCAGGTAACTCTTGAATAGCTTTCATGTCCATGAGATCTGAAATTTGTTTTTGCGCCTCTGCCCTTTGATTGTGTGGCAGGTTTGGCATGCCTCTCATTTTTTGAAGGGTGTGAAAGTGGAATCTGTAGCCTCTGTCTATAATGTCCAGGATCCATTTGTCTTTTGTGACAATATGCCAATTTTTCGAAAATAATGCCAGTTTTCCGCCTAAAGGTGCTGCCATTTGAGCCTTGCTTGGCATGCAAAGGGTAAAGTCATTGGTTCTGCTTTCTGAATGGCTGTGAACTATCCTCACCACCTCTGTGTAGGTGCTTGCCATTGTCTGCCTCTAAATGATCCTTGAGATTGTCCTCTGCCCCTCGGGCGCCTGTATCTACCTCTTTGGGGTCTGTCCGTGGCTGGAAAAGACCAATTTTTGGAAGGCCAATTTCTACTGAAACGTGGAGGTTGTACCTGTAGGAAATCTTTCACTGTTTGCATTGATTTTGCCTTTTCCTCCATTTTCTTTAATACCTCCCTCAGCTTTAACACCGAACAATACATCTTTTTGCAGAGGGGCATCTAGTAATTTAGCCTTGACATGATCTGGTAAGGTTTGCTCTGAGCCAGGTATGTCTACGTATGACTGATCCTGTAATAGCAGCTCTACATGAGGCCTCTAAAGCATCAAAACCGCATTGCAAGGTATGTTTACCCACTTGTTTTGCACAATGTATCAAATCCTGCAACTCCTTCAAGTCTGGTTGTTCAGGTTGTGACATTTTGCTTCTCAACTGTGATAACAGAAACTGTTGGTACTTTAACATATGGAACTGACAGTTTAATGCTCTCATGGTTAAGGTGGCCGAGGTGTATACCTTTTTCCCCCAGCTTTCTAAAGCTCTGGAATCTCTCTCTGAAGGTAATGGATTTTTAGCAGTGGAAGCCTTAATTCCCTTGGGACCTTGTGAAATAGCTTCTGGGTCGGCCGCATGCTTTTGTATAGGAATTGGTGCGAGTCAGGAACCCGGTAATACCTGTCTGGCTTGACTGGTGCTGGAGGTAAAGAATCTGGGTTAAGGCAGGCCTCCGAATGCACATCATCTAGAATGTCTAAGACAGGAGGTATAGCCAGAGGCCTGTGCTGAGGGAGTAAGAGGAAATCCCTAAGCCTTTTCTTGGAGTCTGAATACTCTTGGCCTTCCCAGTGGAAGTGTTCCCTCAAGGTATGTAAGGTTTCCCCAAAAGAGTAATCCTCGGGAGGGGGGGGGGGGGACAGAGGGAATGGACTCCTCTGCATCAGAATCTTCAAAAGGAGAATAAGAATGTTCCTGGTCTTCAGAATGGTCTGAAATTATGGAGGCCTGGTCAGAGGAGGGGGATTCTTCCAACACTCTGGGCCTTTTGTCCGGGGGGGGGGGGGTTGGGAACCCCTGATTAGAGTAATCAAATTCTCAGCACTGTTTTTTAGGCATGGGGCTTTGAGAAGGGCCCTGTGGAGCCTGTCTTTTAGTATGCATGGCTGCTTTAGACTTAGTGAAAGCCTTGATGGAAAAACAAGAGGAAGGCCTGTAGACAACTTGAGAGGTGGCAGGTCTGTCTAAACTCTGAGTTTCACCGCCAAGAGTGGCTTCGGTATTTATAGCCGGGGTATGGGCCGAAGAGCCTGCGACCTCGAGCACAGAAGACATCACTAATGAAGTGTCGTCGGTAGTCAGGGGCTGCTTAAGCGCCTCACTGAGAACCGGACCACCTGTAGTCTGCTTTGGCGTGGTGTCGGTAGAAGTCGCGGACCTCGTATGTCGGTCCTCATCTTTGCGTTTTTTTACTCAAAACTGGAGTCGGAGTATCAGACGACATAATGTAATTAAATTTTTTGCCAAAATCTTGTTGGGCGAACTCCGCCCGATGCTTAATAGTGCGTTTGTTGAATGCAGCACAAAAACAACAGGCCGAGACGTCGTGGTCTGGGCCTAAGCAAGGTATGCAGAGGGAATGAATATCCTTATGCGTTATTTGCTTCCCAAATGAAATGCAATTAACTTTGTCTGACATCGGTCTGAGGCAAGAAAAGTTTCACCAACGGGGTACTTAGCTTTCAAGAAGACTTCGGTTGAAAAATATTCGTAATCTCAGGAGCTGGCCGACCGGCACTTGCGAACTGCTTCTGCTTCGGGCACCGCGCGGCAAGAAAGACTGAAGAAAATGGCGTCGGCTGGTTCTTTTATACCCCTGTCGCACTGACGTCAGGGAAGAAGCGACGACAACCGACGCCGGACCTAGACTTTGGAATTCGGCCGACCGAGGACCCGCCTGACGGCAGGAAAACCCATCTGTTATGACTGCAGCTGTATGCACGATGAACATCTGCTTGAGCAGTGGATAAGAGAAGTGGGAAGGTTCGGTGTTATGAACTGAAATGGCTGGTGTGAATTTTGATGGAGAAAGACAGGCCCTTGTGAAGCATCTCAGTTAAGTATTGTAAAATCTGAGGTAAATTGGGCACTGTTGTGCTCATCCCTTGAGACTGGTTCCAGGCACATAATCTTTTCCATTTTTCAGCGCAAGATTTTCTAGTACTAGGCCTCCATGCCTCTTAAATGATATCCATCACTGGTTTACTGAGGGATGGTAAAGGAGAGATTAGGTAATTAGCCAGGCTGCTAGGTTCAGTGTTTGAAGCTGAAGGTGCAGAATCTGGTTCTCCTGCTGAGACAATAGGGTAGGAGTCTGAGGCAGGTGCCATGGGGCCAACAGTGACACACTGCGCAAGAGGGAGTAGAAGTGTTGGTGTTGCCAGTCTGATGCAATCAAAATAGTCCTTGGTTTGTCTTGTTTGATCTTTATTAGTACTTTGGAAAGCAGAGGCAGAGGAGGAAAGGCATAAACTGATGAGGTTTTTCCAGTTGAAGGACAGAGCATCCACTTTCCAAGCTTGTTTGTGGGGAGTACTTGTGCAAAATGTGCCCAACTGATAGTTCGGGGGGGGGGGGGGGGCAAACAGGTCTATATCTGGGCTGCCCCATTTGCTTGTCAAGTTGAAAATCCTTGGCTCCAGTTTCCACTTGTGTGGGTCCATGAGGTTTCTGCTTAGTTCGTCTGCCAGTGTATTTAGTTTTTCTGGCAGGAATTGAGCTTGTAGATGCACTTGGCAGCTCAGGGCTGTGTTCCACAATGCCATGGCTAGTCTGCAGAGGGGGTAAGAATGTGTACCCCCCTGCTTGCTTAGGTACCACATAAGTGGTGTTGTCCATCTTTACCATCAATTGTCCTGGAAGAATGTGGTCCTTAAAGGCTGTCAGAGCATTCTGTACAGCTAACATTTATTTTTGACTGATATGCAGGTGCATTTGACTTGGGTTCCATTTGCCCTGAATGCACTTCCCTGCAGGTGAGCCCCCCATGCATAGTCTGATGCGCCTGTTAGGGTTTATGCAGCAGGGGGTAGTGTGAATGGTAGTCCCTTGTATTGGTGGCAGGCCTCTGCCCACCAAAGGAACTATAGGCGTAGGCAAGATATGATAGGAATCATTGCTTCTAGATCGTGAGAATGTTGACACCATCAGCTTTTCAGATACCATTGTAGTTTCTTCATATGCAGTCTTGCATATGTAATTAGAAGAATGCAGGAGGCCATAAACCCAAAGGCTTGTAGTATTTGCCTTGCAGATATTTCGTGGTTTATATAAGGCACAAAACCGACAGCGAGGTACGCCGTGGTCAGCGAAGGAATACAGTATGAATGAAAACCTTTGAGGTATTTGCTTTCCGCAAGTAATGCAATTATTTACTTTTACTGACATCTGTTTACAGCAAGAAAAAGTTTCCCCAACGGGGTACTTAGCTTTTAGTTGAAGACTTCGGTTCTGAAAACGAAAACTTCAGGAGTTGGCTGACCAGCACTTGCAAACTGTCTCTGCTTCGGGCACCGCACAGCAAAAAAGACTGATGTAATGGCGTTGGCTGCATGTTTTATACCCCTGACGACCTGACGTCACAAAAGAGACGGCAACCGAGGCAGGACCCAAGACTTTTGTTAATGATGCCGACTGAGGGCTACTGCAAGCAGATAACCAAAATGTGATGACTGCAACAGTGAAACAAAGAACATCAGGATATTAAGATGTTAAGGAAATTAATAAAATGAGATAAGTATGAAAGAATACGCACTGGACACAAGATCTGCTGGAATGGGGCTCAGTTTGTAGCTTTTATTGGTTAATATGTTTGCTCGTTTCCCGCCTTTCCTAGCTAATATATTCCAGATCCCAGGCTTTGCTGGTTTCAAGACTATTTTCTGTGCTCAGAGCTATCTAGACCTTGCTGTGGTAAAGGGAAGTCCTACTGCTTTACCAGTGGGAGTGGTGAGCATTGTACTGCCTAACACTAGAGGAGTGGTTTCCAGCTCTGAAATTGTAATTTTATTAACCTTTTTGGGCTGATTTCTATCCCTTTCAACTTTCTGGATTAAAAATGCATGTGTGTGCATTTTTCGCATTGTGCAGCACAGTGGGGCTACAGCTAAACTATTCCAGGTGCCAGAAAGTCTGCTCTTTAAAATTTCCCTTAGAACTAGTTGGTTTCACAGTACTAGCACTAAAATCTGAGCCGCCGTGACTAACACTTGCTCTAGAACCTGCTGGAAAGCACAAGGCAGCCTTAAACTGACACAAGAACTCAACACTCCTTGTTAATAAGGAGAAATACAGCCTATAATTTCAAAGTACCTTGCAAAGGTAAGAGAAAACAGCTCTTGTACTTTACAAAAAAAGCACCTAAACAGGCATGTCCAAGGGCCAGCTTCCAGTGATTTCTCCTGTCCACCTGGTGAATCTGGGCATACTGGGGTAATGCAGCAACTGTCTCGTACACAGACTATGCTCTCCTCCTGCCACCCAACACTACAACCTGTGAGAGATGCACTTACATAGCCAAACTGGAAGCAAAACTCTCTCCACCCAAGATTGTGCTAGACAGTCAAGAGGAGAAGGTTAACACCTGCACCATACCTCAAACACATAGCCGTTCTAAACCCACACCATCAACATCCACACACAGAAACACTAAACCCACATATGCAGAAGCCCTTAAGATTAGCCATAGATGACTCTATAGTCAGGCACACTGATGTCCCACTCACCAGGCTGAACAAAGAGAAAGTCAACTGCCTGTCAGGTGCCAGGATCTGCCACTTAACGCATGCACTCAAGTCACGCCACAAAAAGTAGAAATATGACTCTGTCATTGTCCATGTTGGAGCGAATGATTTGAGACGTACCTCTCTGGACTACATGAAAGGACACATGGAAGAGCTCTCGGATCATGTGGCCCAGGCAGTTATGACCCTAGCCCAGAGTAGCATGCCGCCTTCGCCCAGAATGATACCACAATATAAGGACAAAATGACTGACTTCAACAATTGGCTAAGCTTCTGGTGTCATTCAAAGGGGATCCAGTATCTGTCTGCCTGGGACGACATGACTGACAAACCACAATGCTTTGCCAAAGATGGTCTGCACCAGTCACTCCCTGGGATTCAGGTTACTGGCTAAAGCTCTTGCCACCCCTACAGTGCCTTTTTTAGGCAAGGTTCAAAGGACAAAACCACCACCGTAACAGATACAAGCATGCAAAATCTGAAGATAATGCTACTCAATGCTAGAAGTCAATCTCAAAATGCACTCTCTCGAGGCACTGCTAAAAATGGAGAACATTGATATCTGTGCAGTAACAGAGACCTGGTTCAAGGCTCCAGGAAGCCCCCTGCAATACCAGACTACAACTCTTACCAAACTTTTCGGCCAACAAACCAAGACCGAAACACTAAAGGTGGAGAAGCGTCCATATTCACACCAAGGATATTCACACCTCCAGGCTAGTTGACCAACACAATGCATCTGAAATTCTCCAGGTGCAACTAACACTAGGTAAGACTGCAATCCAAACTGTAGCTTGCAACAGATCCCCCACCATGCCCCAAGATTCTCACTACACCTTTCTAAACATATTGGAAAATATTAAGATACAACCAAACACCCTAATACTAGGTGATTTTAACTACCCTGCCATTAACTGGGAAACAACTCTGGTACCAACACCTTTTCCCAACGGTTCTTGGAATTCATAAATTCAAACGCCCTGGATCAACTAATCCATTGTCCCACTAGGGGCTCCAATATCCTAGACCTGGTCATTACCAACATGGTATATAGATGCTCCACACCAGTGGTCACCCCCTCACTGGTCATATCTAACCATAAGCATATCACCCTGTTCATCAACATCCCACCCCCCAGTACAGAAACCTCCATAAAAAACTTCTCCAAAGCCAACTTCATGCTACTCAAGCCAGAAGTGACAAACTTCATGACACCCATGCAGACGGGAGCTGAAAGTTCGATTGCTGAATCCTACACTAAGGCACTGTACAAGCACATCCACTCATGCATGAATCGTGCCACCCCAAATAGAACCAAGAAGCTCTCCTCCAAAAAAAGGAAGCCAATCTGGTGGTCTCTTGCCATAAACAAACTATACAACAGACGGAAGAAATTATTGCAATAGAGAGGAAAATCCCAGGATGCAAAAAACTCCCTTACCAGCCTCAGTAAGAAGCCGAGATCCCACAGAAAATCCTCCAAAGCTAGTTACAAAAATAAAAAATTCCCAAAGATTCCAAAGACAACCACAAGGCATTCTATAGTTATGTCAAGAATCTAAATGGCAATGCTCAGATCTGCTCGGAGCTACAACAGAATGGCATTAAATATACTGATCCCAAGGATATTGCCAATATACTGGCAGATCGATTTAGTGCAAACTACACCCTTCTCTCACCCCCTAAAGGGTCCATCTCAATACCAAAAGATTGCCAAATTCCGTTAATCACGGCCACACAGGTAGAAACTGCACTCTCCAAAGCTAAGAATACAGCACCCATGGGACCAGACAGCATCCTGAGCTGTGTGCTACATGAACTACAAAATGAACTGGCACCTCACCTAAGTGTCATGTTTAATCATAGCCTCACCTAAGGCTTCATGCCCACTGAGTGGCGCATAGCTACAGTTATCCCACTCCACAAAGGGGGGGATCCCATCTTGGATCCTGGGAACTACTGTCCCAATCGGACAAGTCTGATCTGCAAGGGCATGGAACGTATTATCATGGAACTTATAAACAAAGACACTGGCAACCTTCAAACACTGGACCCCACCCAGTTTGGGTTCGGGAAGGGCCGATCTTGTCTCCTGAACCGGACTTCTTCAAATCAGTCTCCAGAGCTATGGACGAGGGTAAGGCAGTCCCCACACAGCCTATCAGACCTTGCCAAGGCCTTCAACACCATCCCCCACTCGAATCATAGATAAACTTACTAAGCTGGGCATAAATCCCTACGTCACTCGATGGGTTGCCAACTGGCTTACTGACAGAACCCAGACTGTAAAAGTAGCAGACTCCAAATCCAGCTCTAGACAAGTGGAATACCTCAGGGTTCAGTCCTGGGACCGCTCTTGTTTGGCATCTACTTCTCTGAAGTACAGGCCAACATTAAGGGACTCTGGCTAACAAAGTTCGCAGATGACTGCAAACTGGGAGCCATTATTGAATCCCCAATTGATGTGGATATTCTACAAAAGGGCCTTACAGAAACAGATGCTTGGTGCCAGAGCCATGGGCTCAAGCTCAATGCCAAGAAATGTATAGTTATCCCCTCTGGGAAAAAACATGTACCCATGAATTACCACATAGGTGGCAGTACACAACATAAAGTGTGATGAGAGACTTAGGGACACAGGTGGACAGTGGATTTCTATAACCACATCGCCACAACAGTCAGGAAATCCTATGTGGCACACTATCACTAAGGACTTTTCATCCAGAAAAAAGGAGGTCATTCTCCCACTGTACTCATCCCTCATCAAAACCAATGTAGAGTACAATGCCCAGTTTGGAATGTACCTCACAAACATCTGCAACAGCTGGAAAGGCCACAGAAATACCTCACTAAAAGAATCACAGACCTAAAGTAGATGCCTATGTCGACAGTCTAAAAAAAACTCCAGCTATACTCTGTGGCATATTATCTAGGCAGAGGTAATCTCTGCTTAACATACAGGGCCATGTCAAACCCTGAGCTGTTGGACATGCTCACTTAAAGAAATCCCAATCCCTCAGAGCCACACGCTCCAGGGATCTAAACCTAGCCATCACAATGAACAAAACATGCTGGAGGGATAGGTTCCTGACCCAGAGACTCCCCATACTCTGGAACAGACTGCTTATATATGGCAAGCAGAGCACCTCCTTGGCCCTCTTCAAAAGGAACCTTGATGATTGGATGGGAGATAGGAAATTCACCCCAGGGATCACGTCAGTCACCCTCCTAGACAGGGGTCCAGGGAAGTAAATATTGTGGGAAGAAATATCCAGGGAATTGTTATGGCTAGGCTTGTATAGGCCCTAGGGCCGATAGTTTCATAGGTTGGTACTAGGCTATGAAGATGGAATTTAAGACAAAATTATGTCTTGGCATAAACTTGGCATCTGTGTTGTCTTCCTTCATTGATGCTCATGACATGGTCTCTGATCAGACCCTCTGAACCGGCTTGGCCACTTTCCACAGACTTGAATCCAACTCAAGCTCCTCCCTCAAACACAATACACTGCATCCACCCAACTGCCTCAAATAGTTTGCCAAATCCAGTCATGCCACACTCAGACACAAAAGATAGTCAGAAGAGGCTCAGACACAAGGCTTAACAGCCCAGAGCTCATCCAGGTTCCTCAAGAAGCAAGGCAGAGGGGATGCTTGGGTGGGAAAGTGAGGATGAATGAAGGAAGACAACACAGACGCCAAGTTATGCTACAACAACTTTTTAATCGGATGTCTCCTTCATTCACCCTCACAACAGGGTCAGAGTCCCCAGACATGAGAACCTTGGGTGGCCCTCATGGAAGGACATGCCAGAGCACCATCGAGCCTAAGGAAGCCTGCTCCAGGAAAGAACATCCAATATGTTATGACACACAAAGGTGGAAGACCATGCAACTGCCAGACAAATGTCATCAATAGAGGTTCTGGCATAGAAAGCTGAGGAAGTAGCCATGGCTCTGGTAGAATGTGCCCTTGGAGGTTTAAGTAACTGCGACCCTCTGGAAGAATAAATGGAGATACAGATATCTATTTTGCCAAAGTAACTTTCGATACCCGTTGTCCAAGTCTATTAGAAGAAAAGGCTATAAAAAGCTAGTCAGACTTTGTTGCTTGGTGTTGCGTAAATAAAGTACAGTTGTGTACACTTACTACAAATGTAGATGTCAGTGTATTCACAGTTGCAGTCATCACATTTGGGTTATCCCTGCCAGGGTAGCCCTCAGAAGGCCAGAATACCAGAAGCTATTTCTGCGTCTGTTGCTGTCACTCCTGGACTGACGTCAGGTCGTTAGCGGTATAAAACCAGGCAGCAGACACCATTACATCAGTTTTTATTGCCTGTCAGGAAGCCCCTAACAGGGAGCTAGGTAATGGTGGAACACCACCAATAGAAAGTAAATACCAAAAAATCCTTGTAATTAGAGAGAGAGAAAAGACAAGGGGGATGAAAGGAGGGAAACCAGGACTGCAACAGTGAATACACGAACATCTGCATTTATGTAAGTGTACACAACTGTACTATGTTCATGTTTCACTGTTGCAATCATCACATTTGAGTTGATTCCCAAAGCTGAAAAAAAAATGGTGGAGGCAGTCAAGACGACTGGGGGCTGGCTAGGATGCCCTGAAAGACTGCGGTGGCAAAGCCTGCCCTGGACTAGAGAAGATAGGCAGGTGGTAATGCTTGAAGGTATGAAGAGATGGCCATGTTGCAGCCTCCAGGATGTCCCTAGTGGGGACCCCTCTGACAAAAGCTGCAGAGGTGGAGGCTGACGAAAGCTGCAGAGGTGGAGGCTGCTCTGGTGGAAAGTGTCCTGACCCTCTTGGGGGAGGTTTTCTGTGCTGCTTGTAGCAAAAATGGATGTAGTGTGCTATCCAATTGGAAATTGTTTGTTTGGATATGGCCTTGCCCTCTGCTCCTGCAGCGAAGCTGACTAGCAATTGGTCAGTTTTTCTAAAAGATTTAGTCCTGTCTAGGTGGAATCTGAGCTCTGTGCACATTTAGAGGGCGCAGAATCCTTTCTCCCTTGTTTTGTGGGTTAGGGAAAAAGGTGGGCAAATGAATGGATTGGTTGAGAGCCATACTGGACACCACTTTTGGCATGAAGGATGGGTTAAGCCCTGATGGAGACCCTGTCAGCATGGAAAATGACGAAGGGCTCTACAGCCATAGGTGCGTGTAGCTCAGATACTCTTCCAGCTGAAGTGATGGCCAGAAGCAAGGCTGTCTTCCAAGAGAGAAATTTTAACTCTGCTGAAGCTCCAGGTTTAAAGGGTGGCAGGGTGAGCTTTTCCAACACAAAGTTTAGGTCCCAAGCTGGGGTAGGAGCTCTTCTGGGTGGCCTCAAGTTGGTGGCCCCTCTTAGGAACAGTTTGAGAGGGTGTGAGAAAAGAGGTGGCTCTGTGCTGAAATGAGCAGAGATGGCAGAGGCATGAATTTTAATAGAAGAGAAGGAGAGACCCCTGCGTAGTAGGAATGCTAGGTAATCCAGGATGAGAGAGAGGGAGGACTGTGTCATTCTGGTTCCCTTATCCTGGATCCAGGAGCAAAACCCTTTTCCATTTGTTAGCATAAAACTTTCTAGTGCTGAGGCATCTGGCCTCATGTATAACATCTAGAACTTGTTTGCTTAGGCTGGAAGCTTGAGTAGAGGTCAGGAAATAAGCCAGGCTGCCAGATTGAGGGTCTGCAATTGGGGATGCATAAAATCTCCATTCCTCTGGGTCAGGAGTGTTGGGATCTGAGGTAGGTGACATAGTGGCAGGGGTGACAGGCTGCACAGCAGTGGGTATCACTGCTGGCATAGCCAGTCGGGGCAATCAGGACTGTCCTCTGTTTTTCCTCCCTTATTTTCAGCAGTACCCTTGAAATGAATGGTAGAGGGGGAAATGCATAGACCGAAAGGTTTACCCAGTGGAAGGATACAGCATTCACTTTCAAGGCCTTGTTGTGAGGTTCCCTGGGGCAGAATTTGCTGAGCTGAATATTGGAGTGGGAGGCAAAGAGGTCGACCTTCGGGTTCCCCCATTTCTGGGTTACAAGGGTGAAGGTTCTTGGGTGTAGCTGCCACTCGTGTGGGTCTAGCAGGTTTCTGCTTAAGCCGTCTGCCAGGCAGTTTAGAGAGCCTGGCAGGAACTGTTACAGGTATAGTTGCATGGCTGAGGCAGTGTGCCAAAGGGTCATGGCTAGCCTGCACAGAGGATAAGAATGAGTCCCTCCCCTGCTTGTTGATATACCACATCACCATGGTGTTTGTCCGTTCTGATCAGTAGAAACCCCAGGAAGAGTAGGGTTCTGAAAACTGTCAGGGCGCACTGAACAGCTAACATCTCTCTTTGGCTGATGTGCAGATGTATTTGATTTGGGACCCATTGGCTCGGAATGCACCTGCCGCCCAAGGTGTGCACCCCAGGCAGAGACTGATGTGTCTATGATGAGGGTCTTGGCGGTGTGGGGTTGTAAAAAGGGAAGTCCCTTGTGGTAGCATGCTGCTGCCCAAAGAAAATCTTTCCTTAGACAAGGCATCATTGGTATAAGAGTTTCCAGGTCGAGAGTGCTGACACCAAAGGCTTTTTAGGTACCACTGCAGTTTCCTCATATGCAGTCTGGCATATGGAATGAGTAGAATGCAAGAAGCCATGAACCCTAGAGCTTACAGGATTTTCCTTGTGAATAACTGGGTCCTGGTGGATAGTTGAGAGAAGTAGGCTGTCGGGTAGGATTGTTTTTTCTGGTGTAAGGAATGCCATCTGGTATGCTGTGTCCAGGCTTGCTCCCAGAAATACAATTTGTGTGGGTACTAGTTTGGATTTCTTTTCGTTGATAGTATACCCCTGGGAGGTCAGCAGATCCTTTACAAGGGTCAGGTGCTTTAGCAGCTTTTCCTGACAGTCTGCCTGAATTAGGCAGTCATACAAGTATGGGTAAATTTGAATATGTCTGTCTACAAAAAGCAATGACAGGAGCCAGACATTTTGTGAAAACTCTGGGAGCAGTGGATAAGCCAAAAGGAAGCGCAGAGAACTGAAAGTGCAGTGATCCTGCCCTGAAACGCAGGTATTTCCTGCATGATTCCCTGATTGGGATGTGTAGGTAGGCCTCTTAGGTCTAGGGTGGCTAACCAAGCATCCTTGGAAAGCATAGGTAGAAGCTGCTGGAGGGTGAGCATTTTGAATTTTATCAGAAAGGTGTTTAGAATGGATAGATTGAGGATGGGGTGACATATGCCCTCTTTTCTAAGTACCAGGAGGAGTGTGGAGTAGCAACCTTGGCCTAGTTGTTCTGCAGGAACATGCTCTATTGCCCTCACAGAGAGCAGGGAAAGGACTTGCTTTATGGCCTCTGCCCACAGGTTTGGGGGGGGGGGGGGGCTGGGAACCCATTTGGGGTTGGCAGAATATGGAAACAATTGGTATCCTTAGGACACTATGTTGAAGACCCAGCGGTCGTTGGTAATGGTGGCCCAGCTGCTTGCGTGAAGGGAGAGTTTTCCTCCTAGGGGCAAGAGCAGGTGTGCAGAGGGAGGTGGTGGAAGTATAAAGTCACTGAGTTCTTACCATAAGGGGGTGGCTTTGCCCTCCTTGGTTTTGAAGAGGAGTAACTCAATTGCTTAGATCTCTGCATTCCCTGGGGCTGTTGTCTGGGGGGGGGGCCTGCTTCCCCTGGGTCGGGGCTGAGCTGACTTGGGAGGGGACAGGAAAAGACCAGTGTTTGGAGGGGCAATGCCTACTAAACCTCTGTGGCTGGACCTGTAAGAAGTCTGTCTGCATAGATTTAGCTTTTTCTTCCATCTTTAATACCTCTTCTGCCTTGTTGCCAAATAAAAAAGTTATGTCTTACCATAACGTTCCATCTGTATTGTTGATTCTCATTCAGTCATTACGTGTGGGTATCTGTTCCGACCTCAGAACCGAGCCGGCCATCTTCCAAGCTCGCATCAGCTACAAACTCTAGAGCTAAAACACTTACCCAGAATTCCCCTCTCCCCGTTACCTCAGACTGAGTTTGAAAGTCAAAAGAAGGTAGAGCCTACCTCTGGTCAAATGACCTAATAGAACCGGATGGTGAGATCCACTAGAAACCATAGGAGGGGGAAGGAGGGAGGGTCATAATGACTGAACGAGGATCAACAATACAGATGGAACGTTATGGTAAGACAATTTTTTATCCGATATTGTAAATCCTCGTTCATTCCTTACATGTGGGACAAAGTCCCCAGCTACCCTTATTCCTGGGAGGCTCTCATGGAAGGACATTCCTGAGCACCATAGAACCAAAAGATGCTCTTCCCCTGGAGGCTAAATTCAATTTGTAATGATTGATGAAGGCATGAGGAGTAGCCAAAGTTGCAGCTGCACAAATGTCTTGTAAAGAGGCTCTGGCAAAGAAAGCAGCAGAAGTTGCCACTGACCTTGCAGAATGAGCCTTTATGGTAGTAGGTAATGGGATATTACGTTGTTTATAAATGAAGGTCACGCAGTCTTTCAACCATTTAACCAATGTGACCTTAGCAACAGCACATCCTAATCTAGGTCCAGAATAGGCCAAAAATAGCTAGTCTGATTAAGAGAGGCCATAATCCTGTTCAAATTGAAGCAAATTTGCCTGTGAATACCTAGGTCATGTAGGGAATACTCTCCTTTGTTTGAATGATTGGAAAAGAAAACTGGCAATTCAATGGTTTGAATAATGGACATTTCTGAGATCACTTCTGGCAGAAAGGAAGGATTAGTTCTCAATGACACTATCTTTATGAAAAATCAAATATGGACTCTATGCATAAGGCTTGAAAGCTCAGAGATACGTTTGGGCAGAAGTAATGACGACCAAAAAAAAGTTATGTTCTTACCATAACTTTCCATGTGAGTTGTTCATCTCACCTTTGTTCTTAAACGTGGGTTTGGAGATGATCCATTGGCTCCGAGTCTGCCGCCTTCCAAGCTCAAGATCTTTGAGTAGTTCGAGGCACAGTCCCTATCCCATGATGCTCTCCTATCAACCCCAGATCTAGCTTGCTGAACCAGCAAGAAAAAACACACTAAGCAACCAAAATACAACATATATAGTACATAACTATTTACAATAGCTAAACGATAATCTGGCTGGAATGAAAGACACTAGCAAGACCAATCAGATCACCAGTCATACCCGTTCTTCCAGAACCTGGAGGGGGAAGGTGGGAGGGAGTGTAAGAACAAAGGCGAGATGAACAACTCACATGGAACGTTATGATAAGAACATAAGTGAAGTTGTTCAATCTCGCAGTTTCTTACATGTGGGTAGCGTCCCAAGCACCCTAATCCTGGGTGGCTCACGGGAGTACATTCCTGAGAAAGTACAGTTTTGTACCTACCATAAATGTAGATGTCCGATAGACATGCAACTGCAGTCATAACATGTGGGTTGTCCTGCCTCAGGCAGCCCTCGGTCGGCCGGATTCCAAAGTCTGGGTCCGACGTCGGCTGATGTCGCATTTCTCTCCGACTTCAGAGCGGCTGGAGTATATAAGCATCAGCGGACGCCATTTTCTTCAGTGTTTCTTGCCCCAGATGCCAGGTGCCTTCCAAGGAAGGCTGTAATCAAATTGGAAGACAAAAATAGGATTCCAAACAAACAAATGAGCAATAAAACAAATACACCATAAGAGATATCCCCAGCTAAGAGAAACAGGGATTGGAGTGGACCCTAGGCATAGAGGGGTATGGATGGTGGGAAAATCCGACTGCAGTTGCATGTCTATCGGACATCTACATTTATGGTAGGTACAAAACTGTACTATGTCCTTCAAGAATGTAACTGCAGTCATAACATGTGGGTAGAATACCATAGCTTAGCTGGGGGAGGAGGAATGCTCTAGGAAAAAGATGGTGTGGCAATCAAACCCTGCAGGACTGCCGAAGCAAAGCCTGCTCTGGATCTGGAATATAGAGGGAGATTGTAGTGTTTGGAGAATGTATGCACGGAGCTCCATGTAGCAGCTTCTAGAATGTCCTTAGTAGGCACCCCTCTTAAGAATGCTGTAGAGGTGGCTGTAGCTCTGGTGGAATGTGGTCTGACATTGTCTGGAACAGTCTTTCCATGAAAGGAATAACAGAATCTGATGCAATGTCCAATCCATTTTGAAATAGTTTGTTTTGAAATTGCTTTTCCTTGGACTGCAGGGGCGTAAGCTACAAAAAGTTGTTCAGACTTCCTACTGGCCTTGGTTCTGTCCAGGTAGTAACAAAGTTGTCTGTGAATGTCCAAGGTATGCAACAGTCTTTCCCCCTTGTTCTCAGGATTGGGGAAGAAAGCAGGCAGATGAATTGCTTGATTTAAAGAAACCCTAGACTCCACCTTTGGCATGAAAGTAGGGTTGGTCCTTAATGAAACTCTGTCTCTGTGAAAAATAATAAAGGGTGGTATTGCCATTAGGGCCTGTAGCTCCGAAACCCTTCTTGCTAATGCAATTGCCAACAGGAAAGCTGTCTTCCAAGAGAGAAATTGCAAGTCAACTGAAGATGCTGGCTCAAATAGTCAGTTTTTCTAGGACAAAATTTAGGTCCCAGGCTGGCACTGGGGCCTTTCTTGGTGGCTTAATGTTCTTGATTCCCCTGAGGAATTGCCTTAGTAAAGGGTGTGAAAAAACAGGAGGATCAGTGTTGTATCTAGCTGAAATAGCAGATGCATGTATCTTTATGGAAGAATATGAGAGGCCGTTCTTTAACATATCTGCCAAATATTCCAAGATGAGTGGGATGTTCAACAATGATGCATCATGTCCCTTGATGGTATTCCAATTGCTGAATCTTTTCCATTTTGCTAAGTAAACCTTTCAGGTGGAGGGTCTTCGAGCCTCTGTTAGTATCCGCTGAACTTCCTTGGAGAGAGATAGGCTGAAGTTATTTAAGGGATCTCCCAGGCTGTTAGCTGCAGTGTCTGTAGATTTGGATGCACTGTTTCGAAGTTGTGTTGAGTCAGAAGTAGAGGCCATTGGGGAAGGGCCCACCTCCTGGTGTGACATATGCTCCGTAGTAGTGGGTTACCAGTGTTGTCTTGGCCAGTCTGGAGCTATTATGATTCCCTTGGGTCTCTCTGCTTTGATCTTTAGTAATACTGAGGTCATCAGTGGCAGAGGTGGGAATGCGTAGATTGTTAGTGAGTTCCAGTTGAATGAGAGGGCATCTATTTTCCAAGCTTTTGGATGGTATGTCCTTGTGCAGAATTTTGGTAGAAGATGGTTGAGATGAGAGGCAAATAGGTCCACTTCTGGCTTGCCCCATGTCGAAGTGAGTTGTCTGAAGGCCTTCGGATGTAACCTCCACTCGTGTGGATCTGTGAAATTCCTGCTTAGGCTGTCCGCCAATACATTGTCTTTCTGGGACAAACAGGGATTGTAACTGGATGTTTAGACTCCGTGCTTTCTCCCAAAGATGCATTGTCAGTCTGCAAAGGGGGTAAGAGTGGGTGCCCCCTTGCTTGTTTATGTACCACATCACAGTGGTGTTGTCTGTCCGTATCAGTAAATGTCCTTGCTGGAGTTGGTGTTGAAAAGCCTCGATGGCATGCATTACTGCCAGCATTTCCTTTTGGTTTATATGCAGATGTGTTTCCTTTGGAGACCATTGTCCTTGTATACACCTGCCTTCCATGTGCGCCCCCCATCCAAGGTCTGAGGCGTCTGTGGTCATGGTCTGTGTTATCTGTGGTTTTTTGAATGACATACCTGTGTTTGCCTGGCTCACCGAGGCCCACCATAGAAATTCCTTTTGTAGGCATGGAATGAGCGGAATGATCGTCTCCAAGTTGTTGCTGTGTTGAGACCAAATGCTTTTTAGGTACCATTGAAGCTTTCTCATGTGTAGTCTTGCTAATGGAACCAGGAGAATGCAGGATGCCATGTAACCCAGGGCCTGTAGGAATCTCCTTGCAGTCATCTGGGTGAGTTTTGCTAAACCTTTGAAGTAATGAGTTAACTTCTCTTGTTTGTCTTCTGTCAGGTAAGCCATCTGAGAGGCTGTGTCTAGTTTGGCTCCTAAGAAGATTTGCTGGGATGGCTGCAGTCTTGACTTTTGGAAGTTGACTGTGTATCCCAGAGCTTGAAGTAATCGTATGACATAATCCAGGTTTTTTGCCAACATCAATTTGTCGTCCGCTTGTATGAGGCAGTCGTCCAGGTATGGGTAAATTTGTATCCCCTGGAGCCTGCAATCAGCAATTACTGAAGCCAGGCATTTTGTGAATACTCTGGGCACAGTAGATAAGCCAAATGGCAATGCTGAGAATTGATAATGCTCTGGCCCTGCAAGAAATCTGAGGTATCTTCTGCAGCTGTGTCTGATAGGGACATGCAGATATGCCTCCTTGAGGTCCAGAGAAATCAGCCAAGACCTCTTGCCCAGCATGGGAAGGAGTTGCTGTAGAGTCAGCATTTTGAACTTTGGTACTATGAGAAAGGTGTTTAATGCGGACAAGTCCAGTATTGGTCTCCATTGAGATTCTTTTCTTGGAACCAGGAACAGTAAAACCCCTGGTCTTGTTCTTGTTGTGGAACTCTTTCTATTGCTTTCATCCGAGTCAGCAGAGTGATTTGCTTGATAGCCTCTGCTCTCTGGTTTTGTGGTAGGTTTGGCATGCCTTGTTTTCTTGGTAAGGTATGAAAATGAAACCTGTACCCTCGGTCTATAATGTCCAAAATCCATTTGTCCTTTGTCAGTCTGTGCCAGTTTTCTGCAAACAGAGATAATTTCCTGCCCAAGGGAGCTTCTATTTGTTCCCTGGTAGGCGGTAGTAGAGGAAAGTCATTGAGATTGTGGTTGTGGGGCAGGTGAAACCCCTGCCACTTCTTTGGTTTCCTGGCTGCCATTGTCGCCCCTGTTAAGGGCCTCTGTATTGGCCTCTTCCTCGGCCACGTCTGTTCTTACCCCTTTGAAACTTTTCTGTATTAGGAAAGGACCAGTTTTTAGAAGGCCAATTCCTACTGAATCTGGGGGGTTGAACTTGGAGGAAATCTTTCACCGTCTGAACTGATTTTGCTTTTTCTTCGATGGTCTAACACATCCTTAGCATTTGCACCAAAAAGCTTGTTCTTTTCCAAAGGTGCATCCAGAAGTTTTGCTTTTACATGATCTGGTAGAGGTTGATCTTTTAACCAAGCATGTCTTCGAATGACTGCCCCCTGTCATAGCTGCCCTACATGAAGCTTCCAGTGCATCATACCCACACTGCAGGAAGTGGTTGCTTACTTGCTGAGTGTTATGTACAGCTTCCTGCAAAGTCTTCCCGTCCAAAGGATCAGGAGTGGCTAGAGTTTTTTGTAAATCTTCTAAAAGGTAATCCTGATATTTTAACATATGAAAAAGGCAATTTAAAGCTCTCATAGATAAGGTAGTGGATGTGTAAACTTTTTTACCCCATCTCTCTAAAGACCTGGCCTACCTGTTGGAGGGCAAAGGATTTTTAGAGGTGGAGGCTGAAACTCCTTTAGGCCCCTGTGAAATAGTTTTCAAATCAGCAGAATGGGCCCTGAATAAATGGGAATGAGTTTCTGGGACCCTGTAATACCTGTCAGGCTTGGCTGGAGCAGGAGGAAGAGAATCAGGGGGTAGCACTAGAGTCAGAATATAGATCATCCAGAACATCAAGTACAGGAGGAATAGCTAAGGGCCTGTGCTGGGGCTTCTTAAGGAAAGTCCTCAGGCGTTTCCTAGAATCAGAATATTCCTGACCCTGCCACTTGAAATGTTCCCTTCATGGTGTGCAGAACTTCCCCAAAAGAAATATCCTCAGGAGGGGAGACCGAGGGAATAGAATCTTCTGCATCCAAGTCCTCATAGGTCTGGAAGAGCTCTTCCTGGCTATCAGAGTGGACAGAGCCCTCAGAGTCTTCATCTGAAGGAATAGGTTCAGAGGGTTCAACCCTGGGCCTTTTATCAGGAGGCTGGGATCCTCTCTCAGGATGGGCCTGTGAACCTCGAATCATGGAAATTAAATCAGCAGCCATGGACATAATTTGTGTCTCTGGAGTAGGCTGAGGTAAGGATTTAGAAGTAATATGCTTTGTCTTGCTGGCTGCCTTAGCCCTAGTGTAGGCCTTAATAGACATGGCCATAGGAGGCCTGGCAGCTCCACGTGCAGGAGTGACCTTGTCTACAGCAATGGTCTTGGGCATTTCCTCGGTTTCGGTATCCGGAGGAAAATCGATAACTGGCGTCGGAGTGATGTCCGGAATCGGAGTCGTCGGTAATGCGGTGTCTTCGGTTCGGAGCGGTGGAGAGACCGTCTGAGGGAACCGGAGCACTCGCGCTGGGTTTTGGCGTGGAGTCGGTGGTAGACGCGGGCCGAGGATGTCGGTCCCAGTCTTTTCGCTTTTTGGGAGTTTGCGATGTCGGAAGATCCGACGGCATGTTGTAAGCAAATTTATCGGCAAAAAAGTCTTCAGCGAACTCCGCCCGGCGCCCGAGAGTGCGCTTGTTGAAGCGAGCACAGGCTACACAGGCCGAGACGTCGTGGTCTTGGCCCAGGCCGGGAAGACAGTAAGAGTGGAAATCCTTATGAGGTATTTGTTTACCACAAGAAAGACAATGGTTAACTTTTTCAGTTATTTCTGACATCAGCTGAGGCAAGAAAAGGTCCCCAACAGGGTACTTAGCTTTTTTGATGACTTCGGTATCGAAGAATACAGGAGCTGACCGACCGGCACTTGCGAACTGCTTCTGCTTCGGGCACCGCGCGGCAAGAAAGACTGAAGAAAATGGCGTCGGCTGATGCTTATATACTCCAGCCGCTCTGACGTCGGAAAGAAATGCGACATCAGCCGACGTCGGACCCAGACTTTGGAATCCGGCCGACCGAGGGCTGCCTGAGGCAGGACAACCCACATGTTATGACTACAGTTGCATTCTTGAAGGACATCAGTGGAACCAAAGGAACCCCTGTCCCTGGAGGCCCTGTCCACTTTGTAATGAGTGATAAACGTATGAGGTTTGGACCAAGTAGCAGCTGCACAAATGGTGTTCAAAGCTAAACAGGCTGCGTGGGCTAGAGACGTAGAGACAGCCCTGGTAGAATGAGCTTTTACTTAACGTTCTAAAGGTTTAGCTGAAGAATATACAAATTTTATACAATCAGAAATCCATTTGGACAAGGTAACTTTGGATACCGAAAAACCTTTCTTATTGTCTGCATAGAAAACAAATAGTTAATCAGATTTGCTAAATTCTTTTGTTCTGTCTAAATAAAACCTCAATTGTCTGTGAACATCAAGCTTATGTAACATGTACTCCAATCTATTAGCATGATGTCTGAAAAAAGTAGGAAGGTCAATAGACTGGTTCAAGTTCGTCTCGGAGCAGACCTTAGGGAGAAAGGCTGGATTTGTTCTTAAAGACCCTCTTGTCAGGGTAAAAAAAAAAAGATATGGAGGCCTGATAGAAAGTGATTGTAGTTCAGAAGCTCTATGCGCCAAAGCAATAGCCACCAGGAAAATTGTCTTCCAAGAAAGGAACTTCAAAGGACAAGATGATGCATGCTCAAAAGGGGGAAGCATGAGTAGAGACTGCACCAAATTTAGACTCCAGGGAGAAACAGGTTGTCTGACAGGTGGCCTAAGGTGAGGAGTTCCTTTCAAAAATGCTTTACATAATCTGTGGGACAATGTTAGAACCACTGCATCCCACATGGAAGTTAGATATGGCAGCCAATTGAACCCTTATCGCAGAAGCTGCCGCACAATCGTGGAAGAGCGAAGTCAAGAATTCCAGAATACTATGAACAGGGGCGACATAGGGATCAATACCATGCTGAGAAGCCCAATGAACAAATCACTTCCATTTGCTGTTATACAGTTTCCTGGTGGAGACTGACAGGAAACTAGAATATGTTGAACCGCAGGAGCCAAATCATGTGACCTGGCTAGGTTGGGAAGTGGAGCAGCCAAGCTGTCAGTTTGAGGGAGACAAGAGAGGGATGAAGAACTCCCGACGAATGAGTCAGGTGGTCTGGCACTGGGTCCAGAACCCAAGGTTCTTCCACTTGGTATTGCTGTAAGAAGGGGAACCATATCTGCAAAGTCCAAAACGGGGCCATCAGAATAACAGTCCTTCCCAAGCTTTTGGCTTTCTGTAAGAATCTGGGGATTGGAGGAAAAGCATAAATGAGACCCAAGGGCCAATCGTGTATGAGTGAGTCCCTTAGGCTGTCCCCCGGGTGGAGGGTACAGAGCAAAGTAGCTTCTGCAATTAGCATTCATCGGGGATGCAAAAAGATCGCAGCAAGGCTGGCCCCATCTGCAGAATCATTTCCGCCACTCGTTTTTTGAGGGACCACTCATGAGGCAACAGAATGGCTCTGCTCAGTTTGTCCGCTATCACGTTAGATGACCCGGGTATGTGCGTTGCTATCAGAAAGTGCCTGGTGGATACAGCCCACTGCCAAATTCTCAGGGCCTCTCAGCATAAGGGTAAGACTTGGTTCCCCCTTGCTTGTTGATGTACCCGACTACTGACATGTTGTCTGTATAGCAATTGTCTCTCGAGGCAGAAAGTCGTGAAAGTGTTGCAATGCTAGAAACACCGCTCTCAACTCTAGGACACTGATGTGCAAATGAGATTCTATGTCTGACCAAGTGCCTTGGACAGTTCTTCTCTGAAACAGCCTCCCCCCCACCCTATCAGAGAAGCATCCGTGGTCACTTTGGCTGTGGGAGGGGGAAGTAAAAATGGGCGATCTACAGTAACCTGGTAGCTGTTCAACCACCAAAGAAGGCCCTTTTTGCAAACATTTGTCAGAAGAATCTTGTGAGACACTGGAAGCTGTTGATAAGACCACTGTGTGAATAGTTAACCATTGGAGTATCCTCATGTGCATTCGTCCCAGAGGAACCGCTATGAGTGCCGCTGCCATGGTGCCCAACAGCTTCAGAACCTGGACTGCAGAAACTTTCCTTTCCGTTAACAAATGGGACACTTGACTTCATAAATATATTACTCTATCTTGAGGCAATCTGATCAGGGTGGTGGTGGTGTCTAGATCTGTTCCTATAAAGGAAATATGCTGCGACGTCAATAAAGCAGATTCTTCGAAATTTAAGGTTATGCCCAACTTGGAACACAGGTTGATAGTGTAATCTCTGGCACAAATCAGTTGATGCCTGGTGGTGGCGGTGAGGAGCCAGTCGTCCAGATATGGAAACACCAGGAATCCTAAACGTCTCAGATGAGCCGTGACCACTGCCATACATTTGGTAAACACTCTGGGGGCTGTGGTGAGACCAAAGGGCAGAGCTTGAAATTGGTAATGACTGCCACCAGCCGGAAACGCAAGTGATCGATGGATGGCCTGGCCATTTTGATGTGGTAGCACGCATCCTTGAGATTTATAGAGCACATCCAATCGCCCGTTTCAAGAAACGAAAGTATCGATTGAAGCGTGACCATCCGGAACTTTTCCTTTTTGACAAAGGTGTTTAGTTTGCTGAGGTCTAAGATGGGCCTCCAGTCCCCTTGTTTTCTTTGGAACTAAAAAGAACCTGGAGTAAGTTCCGGATCCCATCTGGTCCGCCGGGACTGGCTGGATGACCTTTTTCTAGCAGTCTTTGAATTTCTATGGCTGCTAGATTCCGCAGACTGGGTGGAATGTCTGGGATTCTTGTACGAATGGAAGGAAATTCTGAAACGGGAATGGATGTAACCTCTGGTAACTATGCATTTTAACCAAGAATCTGATGCAATTCCTAGCCAGGCGTCTGGGTATAAAGCTAAGCGACCCCCGACTGCCTCCAGAGTAGGACAGTCAGGCCTCCTCTCAGGAGCGCTGATACGGCTCGCCAAGGAACTGCTCCCTGTCACCCTGGTTCTGAGGACTTCCACTGCCGCCTGGGCGGCGTCTACCATTATAACATAACCCCCTCCTCTGCCCCTGGAGGGGGTTCACTATGTGTGTTCTGGAAAGCTCCTTGGGACTTTCAGAACCACATTTTTCCACCTTTCTGCCCTTTGGGGTATGGTCTAGTGGGGGAGGAAAAATGGACTCCTCTGGCAGATGGTCTTTCCTTCCTGTTCACACCTAGTGAGTGTCTCCTTGACTTTAGACCCAAACAAGGAAGAGCCATCAAATGGGGTATTAAAGTAAGACTTTAAGGCTTCCGCAAAGGAGCATAAGCGCATTCAGGATTGCCTCCGCAGTTATCGCTGAACCTGCTGCCCGGCTCGATCCTTCAGCTGTATAAGAAACGAGCCACATGGACGAGTTCACAATAGAATTAAGGGTGTTAAGCTGTGCAGTCACTTTCTCAGTAACAGCATCATCTGTTTTGCCGTGTAGAGCATCTCTAAGCTCTTTGAGGAGATCTCTGGTAAAGTGGGTTAAAAAGTTAAGATCTCATTGCAAATGTCGCAGAACTACAGATGCGTTTCCCGTACCTGTCCATCGAGTCTATTAGGAGGATGAACAGATGAAGAGGTTTCTGACATCATTCTTGGTGGCCACCGCCAACACCATGGCATCAAGGGGGACTCCCTATGTAAGAAAAGACCTGTCTTGAATGGAGGTGATAAATTTGTTGGGCCTCCGAGGGACTGGTACCATGGAATAAGGAGACTCCCATGCACTTCGAGCGACCAAGTCCATTAATTCGTCAAAGGGCGGAGTAACCCAGGAGGTGGAAGGTTGAGACCTAAAGGCCTTCAGGAGCACCAACTCATCGTCAGTAGGGTTAAGGGACTCCCAGTCACCCCTCTGCCTTAATATTTCCAGGATGTCTGCAAATGAGACATTCTCAAAGGAGGATCTTGGGGACCCTTCTGATTCCTCTAAGTCGGTGTCTGATGTTAAGGATTCCCGAGGGGAATCCAAATGCCTCCTCTTGCACACTCTCCTTCTAGGGACTTCATCAGTGGGGGCGATTGGTGAAGTCTCAGTCAAGCAGGGGTCACCCAATGGGGTTACCTGAGGCTTTGGGTCTCGACACTTGGTAGGAACCTGTGGTGTAGGGACAGAACATGGCCCTTTAGGGGAGGAAGAAGAGGAAAATTCCGAAGAGGTAAGGGTCTTTGCAGACATGACCCTCATGGCATCGAAGGTACCGGTTTCCTGACACAAGGAGTCCACCGGTTCCGAAGAAGACTGCAACCTCCCAAAAGCTGAGACCACGGGCTCTGAACCAGAGGGCAGAGACGAGCTCATCTGTGCTGAAGCCCCGAGAAGGAGAGTCTGAACCGAAGCGTCTGTTCGACTCTCCCCCGGAAACAGCGAGAGGCATCTGCTCAGAGACTCTTCGATCGGAATCCAGGAAGTCAAGGTAGACTGGGCCGAGGGCACTGAAACAGGCCTCAGCTCCGAGGGTTCCACAACTATCAGATCCTCTTTTTCTGGCTCCGAAGACTCGACTGGCCTCGGAGGAGTAGAAACCGTGGCGGGGGGGGGGGGGGGGGTGTTGGCTTCGAAGTCAGTTGGGACGAAGCCGAAAGCAATTTGGCCAGGGCCGGGTTCTTCAAAAGCCTCTGCACCACACGGTCCACATCAATGTCCAAAAGGGTCCTGGAAGAACAGGCCGAAGAAGCCACCAACCTAAGAATCGGGGACTTTAAAACTTCCGACACCGGCTCCAACACTAACTTGGCTCCGAGGTAAGAGTTCGGTGCAAGGCTACGGAGCTGGTGACAGAGGCTTCCCAGAGGTGCTCGGAGCAGAAGACCTGTCCCACGATGACACCTTAGAAGACTTGAGGTCTGGTCAGTCTTGCCTAACGCTTCTTGAAAATCTGGCTTCAAATGTCCTCTTTCCACCAATTTCCGTCGTCTTTCTAATAAAATCCTGCCACTGAAGGAATGGCAGATATAGCAATCCCCTTGCAAATGTAGCGGACCCAAGCAGTACACACAAGAAACATGGTGATCAGTGATGGACCTCTACTGTCCACAGTTACACCTCTTAAATCCTGATTTTTGTTTCTCAGAAATTATACCAAAGAAAAAACACACAAATACCAGATCCCTGATAAACAATGTCAATAATAGCTAGATACTCCTAGAAAGTTCAGATCCCTGAACTGCAAACTGACTACAAGTATAATTTTAAAAGGTCTTGTCACAATAATTCAGATACAACAAATCTAATAGCACCAAAAAGATATGAACAAGGAGGGGACAGGGAAATAAATTTGACAGAGCCCTGTCAAGTAAAACGCAATTAAGGAAAGGCCAAAGGCCTACAAGCAACCGCTCCAATTCAGAAAGACTAAAAAATAATGCAGTTAACTCACTGAAACAACAAATATGAACAGTATTAATAGTCTCGCATATATCAGATACCTGACAGCTAAATAACTAAATATAAATTCTTCTAAGAAAAAAGGTTACTGGCCCAAGCTTCCTCTGAAGATCGTGCAATCCGTTGCAGCAGCAAATTAGATCTGGGGTTGGTAGGACAACATCATGGGATAGGGACTGTGCCTCGTGCTACTCAAAGATCTTGAGCTTGGAAAGCAGCCGACTCGGTGCCGATGGATTGGCTCCGAACCCGTGTGTAAGAACAAACAGCGAGATTGAACAACTTCAGATCAAGGTTTTCAATGACAAATATTTGAGGTCGCACGAAGAAGCTGGTTAAGAAAGGTGGCATTGTCAAAGCTTGCAGGACTAATGACAGGTCCCATGGATGAGTAGGTTCTCTAATAGGGGGGTTCAGATTATTCACGCCTTTTATGAAAGTCTCGCATAATTTGTGTGACGAGAGGAGTCTTGACACCATCATGGAAATTAGATATTGCAGCCAAATGAACTCAATAGAGGCAGATAGACCGGATTGAAACAGGGTAGCTAGATACTCCAGTACTATCTACACTGGTGCTGAAAAAGGATCTGTTTTTCTTTCAGCCAAAAGGTAAATCTTTTCCACTTGCTGAGATATTCAACTCTGGTGAAAGACTTATGAGATGCAATAAGAATGTCACGTACTGGCAAAGAAAGATCATTCTGCCTGGCAGTCAAGGGAATTGGAGGAGCCAAGCTGTGGGCTCAGGCTGTTCAAGTTGGGGTGAAAAATTCTGCAGATGGGAGATCAACCCCAGGGTTGGATGGAGAATCCACAGTTGATCAAGCAGGTGAGGCCAAAGGAAGGGGAACCAAATCTGACGAGGCCAATATGGGGCTATGAGGATTACTTTGCTCTTCAACCGGCGGGCTTTCTTCAGAAACTGGGGAATGAGGGGGAGAGGTGGGAATGCATAAAGTAGACCTGAGGGCCAATCGTGGACCAGAGCTTCCCTGGGTGACTGTCCCAGAGGGGGAATCAGACAAAATAGTTGCTGCATTTGTAGTTGGTCGGAGACGCAAATTGGTAGCAAGGAAGAACCCAGCGGTTGAAAATCTCTGCCACTATCAAGGGATTCAGAGACCACTCGTGAGGTTGTAGTATACACCTGCTGATTCTGTTTGCCATCACGCTGGAACTCCCGGGAATGTGCGTTGCTAGAAGAAAACGGTTGGTAGCCATCGCCCAATGCCAAATCGTCATGGCCTCACGACAAAATGGGTAAGATTTGGTTTTACCCTGTTTGTTGATGTACCAGACCACTGCCATGTTGTCTGATTGTATCGCAATAGTCCCAGACGGCAGCAGGGGATGGAATGCTTGCAATGCCAGAAGCACCGCCCTCAGCTCTACAACATTTCTATGCAGATGGGCCTCCATTTCGGACCAAGTACCTTGGACCGTCTGTCCCTGACATAGCCCATCCCACCCCATCAGGGAGGAGTCAGTGGTCACTGTAGCCTTGGGCTGTTGGGGGGAGAAGGGGTGAGACCACTGTGACAAGTTGTGGGCCATCCACCAATTTAAATCCTGTTTGCACCTGAGAGTTCCCAAATCTTGGCTGAAAGAGGGTACTGAAAGGGATACCATTGGGTGAGCAGTAGCCATTGTAGAAGACTGATGTGAAACCTGGCCAGGGGGACAATGGTGATGGAGGCTGCCATGGAACCCAACACCTGTAGAACAGAGTGAGCTGTGGATTTCTCCCTTTAAAGGATTGGGATCAGTTGCTATATCCTTAGAATTCTGTGCTCTGGAATGGATGCTCTGCAATTCTTTGTATTCAAGATGACCCCTATGAATTCTGTGGAATGAGAAAGGGTGAGATTGGATTTTTGCCAGTTTATGGCTATGCCTAGCCTTTCTGCAGAGAGGAGAGTATGCCAGGGCTTCCTTCCAATAGATGTCTGGTGGGGGAGATGAGCCAGTCTAGGTATGGAAACACCTGGAATCCTTGTAGTCACAAGTGAGCTGTGACGACTGCCATGCACTTTGTGAACACTCTGGGGGCTGTAGAGTCTCCAAAGGGCAGTACTGTGAACTGGTAGTGACTGGCTCCCGCACAGAAGTGAAGGAATCTTCTTGATGGTCTGTCCATTTATGTGGTAGTACACATCTTGAAGATCTATCAAACGTATCCAATAGTCTTTTTCCAAAAGCAGAAGGATAAGACTGCATTGTGACCATCCGGAATTGTACTTTTACAAACTTGTTCAATACGCTGAGATCCAAAATTGGTCTCCAGTCTCCAGTTTTCTTTGGCACCAAAAATAGAGTAGAATCTGGATCCCATCTGGTTTAGAGGGACTATTTGGATGACTCATTCTTAGTTTTTAAATCGCTAAAGCTGCTTCTTCCCTTTGACTGGGTGGGACGTCCGGGTAAGTTTGTTAGGGGAGCGGAACAAAGGTCGAAGGGAATACGATAAACTACAGTTATGTACACTTACCATAAATGTAAATGTTGAGTGTATTCACTGTTGCAGTCATTACATTTGGGTAATCTGCTGGCAGGTTTCCCTCAGTCAGCCTGAACTCCAAAGTCTTGGGTCCTGTGTCGGGTTGCTGTCTCCTCTTCCATGACATCAGGGGTACAAAACATGCAGCCAACGCCATTTTCTTTAGTTTTTCTTGCCCCAGATGTCAGATGCCCCCAAAAAGGTAGCAAAAATATATATATGTATATATACATGCATCAATATAAACTTTACCTTCATCTACAAGCACATACACCACATAGGTTGTAGAAGATAGAGAAGGAAAGAAACTCCAGAATGAAAGGGGGGTGGCGGGAGGGTAATCTGGACTGCAACAGTGAATACACTTGAACATCTACATTTACGGTAAGTGTACACAACTGTACTATGTTCTTCGTGTTTCACTGTTGCAGTCATTACATTTGGGTAGAATCCCAAAGCTATGATTGAGAGGCTGGAGCTAAACAGCTTTAGGTGCGGCTATAAGGCCCTGCAGAACTGCAGTGACAAAGCCTGCCCTGAACTTAGAGTAGAGAGGCAAATGATAATGTTTTGTAAAGGTGTGAACAGAACTCCAAGTAGCAGCCTCTAGAACGTCCTTGGTTGGTACTCCTCTGAGAAAAGCTGCTGAAGTAGCTGCAGCTCTGGTGGAATGAGACCCAATGCCCTTGGGCACAGGTTTACCATGGTGTAAGTAGCAGAAACGGATGCAGTGGCTTATCCACTTTGAAATAGTCTGCTTTGAAATAGCCTTTCCTTCTGATCCTGCAGCATATGTCACTAGTAATTGCTCAGTTTTTCTTACAGCTTTAGTCCTGTTCAAGCAGAATCTTAGCTGTCTGTGTACGTCCAAGGAATGCAGAATTCTCTCCCCCTTGATCTGCGGATTTGGATAAAAGGTTGTCAGATGAATTGTTTGGTTAAGAGCCACACTGGAAACCACCTTAGGCATAAAGGTGGAATTTGTTCTCAGAGACTCTCTGTTTGGGTAAAATATAATAAAAGGCTCTACAGCCATGAGGGCCTGTCGCTCTGAAACTCTTCTTGCTGAAGTAATTGCTAGTAGCAGAGCCGTTTTCCATGATAAGAACTTTATATCAGCGGTAGCAGCTGGTTCAAATGGAGGCAGGGTGAGCTTTTCCAATACATAATTGAGATCTCATGCAGGTAATGCTGATATTCTAGAAGGCCTTAAATTTTTGGCTCCTCTAAGATACTACTTTAGTAAAGGATGAGAAGATTGGTGGCTCTGTATTGTAATGAGCCGAAATGGCAGAGGCATGGATTTTAATTGAAGAGAACGATAGGCCTTTGTCAAGCATCTCAGTTAAGTATTGCAGTATCTGATGAATACTTGGTTCTGCTGCATCAGTTCCTTGTGCTTTATTCCAAGCACAGAATCTCTTCCATTTATCAGCATAATATTTTCTAGTACTAGGCCTTCTGGCTTCCAAATGACATCCATCACAGATTTACTGAGAGGAGTTGTTTGTATAACAACATGATCAGCCATGCGGCCAGGTTCAGTGTCTGGAGTTGATTGTGCAGGATCTGATTGTTTTCCTGGGACAGTAAGTTGTGGTCTTTGAGGTAAGGTCCAAGCTGGGTATTGAGACAAGTTTCTTAGGACTGGGTGGCCAGTGTTGGCGGGGCCAGTCTGGGGCAATTCGTATCATCTTTGGTTTCTCCTGTCTGACTTTTAGGAAGACCTTGGGAAGAGGAGGCAGAGGAGGAAAAGCGTAAACGGATAGGTTTTTCCAACTGAAGGATAGGGCGTCCACTTTTCATGCTTGTCTGTGTTAAGTCCTTGTGCAGAATCTTTTCAAGTGATAATTTTGAGGAGAGGCAAATAGGTCTATTTCTGGGCTCCCCATTTCTCTGCTATCATGCTGAAGATTTGTGGATTTAGTTTACACTCGTGAGGGTCCATAAGGTTTCAGCTTAAATTGTCTGCCAGAGTATTTTACGTTCCTGGCAGGAATTGAGCTTGGAGATGTATTTGGTAGGTCAAAGCTATGTCCCGCAGTGCCATGGCTAATCTGCAAAGGGGGTACGAGTGTGTGCCCCCCTTGCTTGTTTATATACCACATGACCGTGGTGTTGTCCATCTTTATCAGTAGTTGTCCTGAATGAAGTAAGTCTTTGAAGGCTGTTAGGGTATTTTGAACAGCTAGCATCTCTTTCTGGTTGATATGTAGATGCATTTGTTTTGGGGTCCATATGCCCTGAATGCATCTTCTGCCATGTGCCCCCCCCCCCCCCCCCACGCATAATCTGAGGAGTCTGTTAAGGTTTGGCTGGCAGGGGGTAGAGTGAAGGCCCATCCCATGTTTTGGTGACATGCCTTTGCCCACCATAGAAACTCCTGTTGTAGGCAGAGTATGAGAGGAATCATTGTTTCCGGACTCAGAATGTTGACCCCATAAATGTATTAAGTACCATTGAAGTTTCCTCATATGCAGTCTCGCATATGGAATCAGTAGGATGCAGGGTGCCATGAAGCCCAAAGCCTGCAGAATTTGTCTTGAAGATAACTGGGTTTCTGTCTTCATCAGTTTGAAGTAAGTAGTCGGCTGCCTTTGCTTGTCTGGCGTGAGGTAAGCCATCTGGGCAGTTGTATTCAAGCTTGCACCCAGGAATGTTATCTTTTCAGAGGGTACCAGTTGCGATTTCTTTTCGTTTGTGTACCCTAGGCATGTTAGAAGCCTTTTGACAAACACCAGGTGTTGAAGAATGTCCTTGCTCTCTGCTTGAATGAGACAGTCATCCAAGTAAGGGTTTATTTGTATACTTTTTTTGTCTGAAAAATGCAATTACTGGTGCCAGGCACTTTGTGAAGACCCTGGGCGCCATACTCAAGAAAAAACGAAGAACCACCACTAGTGAAAACAAAAAGGTGAACCAGTTGTGAAGTTATCCAAAAGCCCTTGATGGTGCTGGTAATAAACAATCCAATGGCTAAAAGAGAAACACCAGGTTGAAGCAAAATCCAAAACAAAGATTTATTAAGCGCTTTTCGTTTGCTTGATAAGCAAACTTCTTCAAACAAATCACACACTGCCAAAATGCACCATTTAAAATGCCTGGAACATCACCAATTAGATACAATCAATTAATGTAAATTGAAAGCAATAAATGCTAAAACGTGCATGTGTATAAATTTAAATTAAAATAAATACATTTAACTTCCGAAAACTACCAAGTTCCTCAAGGAATACAAAGTAGTAATTAAAAATACGTTAAAATTACATTAAAAAATAAGTAAACTAAAAAAATATATATGAAAAATAGACACAGAAATGCCCAAAACAAGATATACTGAAAAAATATTAAAATATTAAAAAATATGTTGAAAATGGAAAGTACCATTTAAAGTAAGGCTTAACTAAACTTGTTACAAACTTACAAAAGTATGTAAGCCTCAAACAAGAGACCACTAAGAAAGTAAAATAAATATTTATTCTATAATATCTAATAAGGACTAACCACTATACTTTGTTAATGGCGCTATCTTTTTAAACTTAAGATGCTAAGTAAACTAGAGATGGAACAAGCTTCATTCAAACCTGGGGTGTGATACGCCTCTAGTATAATCTGCCAGTGTAATTCAAGTTCCAGTAATTTGAGCTCCATTAGCCCACCCCTGATGTCGTGGCAAACCTTGTCTATTGCAATGAATTTAAACTGATGTGTTGGAAAATCCAGAATGTGCTTACAAGAGCATTGGCTTCCTTATGTTTTCTTATAGTGTACAGATATTCATAGATACGTTCCCTGAACTTACGTTCCGTTTTACCTACGTAGAAAGCCAAGCAGTTTTGACCCTGCGCTAAGTAAACAAGCATCCTGGAATTACAATTAGTCCTATATTTTAGTTTGAATTCACACTTAAGACCCTGGGCGCAGTAGATAAGCCAAAGGGCAGTGCAGAGAATTGGTAATGCATTAAGCCAGCCTTGAATCTGTGGTATCTTCTGCATGACTGTCTTACTGGGACATACAGGTATGCCTCTTTTAGGTCTAATGAAACCAGCCAAGCATCCTTGCCCAGCATGGGCAGAAGCTGCTGCAAAGTCAGCATTTTTAATTTTGGAAAGTCCAGGTATGTGTTCAAAATTGATAAATCCAGTATTGGCCGCCAGGCCTTGTCCTTCCTGGGTACCAAAAACAGTCTTCAGTAAAAACCTTGTCCTTTCTCCTGTTTAATGGCCCCCATATCCATGAGGGACGTAACCTGTTTGTGCCTCTGCCCATTTATTTTTGGGGAGATCTGGCCAACCGTTTGCCATTGGGCAGTGTGTGGAAATGTAATCTGTATCCTTATGATACTATGTTTCCA